>NW_015505571.1:217177-318679 GCF_001515645.1 Sinocyclocheilus grahami
AGAATAAAAGTTACACCTTCTTTCTTTGCGTGAACATTTGGGCAGCATTATGCAAATCTTCCCACATCGTGACATAGATATGTGGGGGCGTGTTAGAATGAGCCGTTTTAGGTAGGCGTGGTTGACTCTGAACTTTTATAAAGAATATCTCTTTGGATTTGAGACTTAAGTCTTTGCAACTTTACAGATATTTTTTATGCACCAACAGCTTGTAACACTCCAAAGAGAAAAGAAAAATTTAAATCGCATCATATGACCCCTTTAAATTCTTGAGCTCGTTACAGCAGGAGGGATTCTGATTGGCTGTCAATTTTTTATCGTTCATCAGCTGGAGAAAAATAGTTTTGAAAGTGATTCCAACGATATCGTTTCTCTTTGTCTTTATCGTTATAGTTGTGGTGTGGACTCTGTTATTCTTTAATATTAAGAACGATTTTTAGAACTATATCTTTATCGTTATCGTTATAGTTATCGTTCTTGGTGTGAACGGGGCTTAACTCGTCCCTACAGACATGAATCATACTGTAATCGTGCTAATTGTTGCAGAGAAGTGTGCTATAATTTTCGACACAAATTATTTCTGTCTAGCGGATGACAAAAACAGGTAAAACCCCCTAAAAAACATACCCAGAACACATTATCGACGACATAACAACAACATAGTAGTGGGTTTTGTGTATACTAAAAATGTATTATAAGAGTGCTTGCATTTTACTTTATGAATTGTTGATTTTTTTTTCGCAGTTTGCAAAAAGATGACATATAATTACAATAGTATGCCACATAAGTATCTCTCTCACTGGCCTTGTTGTTAAAAATAAGAGACACTCTCAAACAAGGCCAAAGACAAATAGTGGGACTGACTCACCTATATCCAGGTGGCTGATATCTGATCCCCATACTGTGCTGCTAAATGAACGATCATCATTGCCAACGGTCAAAAACAAAAAACAGGATTGCCAACTCACCGTAACAAAACAATATGCGACAACAAGTATATTGTTATAGTTGCTTAGCATAAACTAATTGGTTTAGTGACACTAAAGGCCCTCGAAATGGCCTTAGAATAATGATTAGCTTTGCTAACGTTGTTTAGCGCCCTTGATCTTCTCAAAAAATCTGTAGGAGGGAAATTTTGTTCTACAGTGAATGGTTTTGAAGTGGTTTTCTCCGAAACACTCAATAATAAATTGTGTTCTCATGCGTCAAAAGCTAATGGACAACAGCTGAATGAACGCTAGTTTTTAGCAGCAATAATCTCAATAGGTGCTAATCTGGTTTTCAGACTGCTACAGCGACCACTGAATGTAAAATTCAAGAGGATTTATAAGTGGGATAAGTATGGTTGGTATCACTTTGTGATGACAGGCTGGTGAAATTCATGAATTCAGAACAACCTAATTTTAGATGTGAGGGACATTTATGATGTATTAAAACCTTGAGGGCTCAATGAAATGTTGCTTTGAATTCTTTAGAAGGAAGAACAAGTTTTTTTTGCTAACATATGATGGAAAGGTCTACAATTCTAATTTAAAAAACACCTAGAAAATGTTATTTCATAGTCAATGACCTACAAAAGTCATAAGTGTTTTCAGTGAATGCCAAAATGCATTATACTATATAATGTAGAATAAGATGTTTGTTTTATAATAATGCGCTCAATACTGGAATGGATACATGCTTTTCTATGGCAGCAGCGACCCCTGGAGGACGCAAATGGAACTTAATTCAAATAGACATTTTTGGGACAATATGCCCAAGTATCAGTATTAATACAGCTAATTATTTTGCAAATATGTAAATTAACTAGTGGTTGTTTCTGGAAACCTGAATCCTTTTTCATGCCTGCACTGTAAACCAGATAAGTTGAATTTACTAAAACACTTGAGGAACTGAGGAAACTGAGGAAAATGGTTGTCCTAAATTTTTTTTATTATTGTAGGGGGGAGAGCGGGGCACAAAGTAACACTTTTTGACTTTCTCAAATTGTGTAAATTCACATGGGGTTCAGAGTATAATTTTTTTATCCACAGTAATTTCACACTTGTCTAGTACAAATATGTCGCTTTGTTTCATAATTACAGTGTATACGTTTTTCTTTATTTACCCTCAAAAATTGGAAGTGAAATGTGACAACATGCCCCGTAGGTGGGGTACATTGTAACATCTGAGGGGCACGTTGTAACATGACCATATGACAGCTTAAAATGCTATCTGATCGAATGAAAAAAATCTACAAGACAAACTAAAATATTTTGTCAATAAAATAAAATAATTATTTATTTCAAATAAAATAATGGCGTTTTTTAAGAATTAAAAATAATCTGATTTTGGAGTTTGACAATGAACACATTGCAGCCATGCTTGAGACGGCCCACATAAACGAGCCAAAATGCTTTACATGTCTTGAAATAATAATTTCATTAATAATAACATTAAACATTGACTGTCAGTCTTTATTCACCTGCCTCTCGTCGTTTATCATTACAATTTAATAAAGTAAATAGTGTGAATTAAAAAATATATATATAATGAAAATAAAGGAACATTCATACAATTTTCTGTTTTATTTGAATTCAGTTCCAAATGTTCACTTGAAAACACAACAAAACATGAATTTTTTCATATCCTGAAAACATTTGCCCATAAAAAAACTAGTTTAACAAATTAGCTTATTGTTACATAAACGGTCTATCTCAGAATCAACAAATGGCATCAAAACTATATGGTTTGTTTCCACTCTGAGTTCACAATATTGGCAGTATTGAATTTTGGGTGCCAGCTCACCTTTTCCAATCTTGAGCGTTACCTGCTGAATAAAATATAAAGTGATTTTCATTCACTTTTCATTCACTGCAGGGAATAAATCAGTCTGAAAAAATGGACATAGAAGGCCTGAGATTGGTCAGTTTATCCATTACCAAACTTTCTTCCAAGATGATTCCCACTCTAGAGGGGTTTAGCTGTGGACTTTCTTGACCAACGCTGAGGATTCTTACTGGAGTCTTGTCAGCTGTATCCTAACAGAGGAAGAAACAGACCGACAAAGACATTATCAAGTCAGTTAGATAATGCTGTTGTCAAATACTCAAGGTCATATGCTGCGTTCACACCATGTAATAATTACTGTAATTCTGAGAGGACAACATTGTGATGTTCTACTCTGAGCTGTTCATGTCCTTGGACCGGGAATTATGCAGAACAGGTCTCAGTTAACCCACATGACATACTGCTGATCTGGAGTTTTGGTGTGAAGGTGGGATAAGGTGTGCATTTTTTTGTGCATAAAGTGATTTAAATGTATGTACATGCCTGATTCTTGGATAACTTCCATGTTTGAACATATATAGACCCGGTTCCACAGACAGGGCTTAGATTAAAGTCACCATGAAATCAAAATTGGAAATTCATATTTTTTTAATGGAATACTGTAGTGTTTATTATAAATAATTTATCCGTGGACTTCATTATTTTTTTTAAAATTCATGTGCCCTCGTAATCTTTAATCAAAAACATTAACCTCCCCTCCCCCTCAAAATGACTCCTCTACTCTTCTGGTCACGAGCTATGGCGCAAGGGCGGAGCTAGTGACGTGAGGGGTAAATGCTGGGATAAACGACAGGGGGAAAAGCTGAAGCTGATGCTTCACTTTATAGCATTGACACCAGTCATGAGGGAGTACGTTACCCCTAAACATTGAAAAGATATTAGAATATTACGACAACATTACTCTTAGGACATCGCAAACAATTTTTTTTCATGAATATGACTTAACCTGATGGAGGACGCGCTCGGTCATTCAGGCAGTCTCTCTCTCGTGCGCGCTGTTTAGGCATGTTTTGTGCCATTGATCATCGTCGTCATCCTTAATAAATAAAACATTTACTCATGCTTGGGTGTCGGTTGTGAATCCAGTGGAGAGAAATCCCCCACAACTAACTGCAAACTGGCATTCAGATCTGCCTACATTTTGTTAGCAACGCCCCAGCTTCCAACGATCCAATCAAGTCCCGCCCTCTCATTTCAGATGCTGTTTCACTAGGATATACGTCACAGTAAAGAAAAAAAGACAATCGCAACTTCCGTTTCATGCTGACTTTAAGCCAGGACTTGGCCTTAGTTAACTAAGATATTTAAATGGCTTTTATAAAAATGCCTTAAAAACTATACTGGTGTGATTCTTGAGACGAGACAGTGGCACTGATATATTTTAAGATATGTCAGTATAAGGTATTTTCAGTTAAAGGGTTAGCTCACCCAAAAATGAAACTTAGGCTGTGTTTTACTCATCCCCCCGAGGCATCCTAGGTGTATATGACTTTCTTCTTTCAGACGAATCCAGTCGGAATTATATAAAAAATTGTCCTGGCTATTCCAAGCTCTATCATTGCAGTCAGCGGGTGTTGCAGTGCTTCAGTCCAAAAGAGGTGAAATAAAAAGCGCCCATCCATAAAAAAAAGCTTAGCGCATGCGCCGCTCAGAAGTGACGCATGCGGAAGCGCAGGGGAGAGATCAAAACAAAACAATGGTCATGAATTAGAAGTACAAAACGAAGATTTGATATAAGCCAAGAGGAGACTGGCTTTCCTTTGCTAAAGTAAGGAAACTTTGCTTCCTTTGCTCCTGTTAACAAACGTTGGTTTTCACGAGACTCACCAGTGCATCAACAACGCTGAACTCATACGTCATCCGCCCTGAGCTGCTTCCAGTGTACAACAGTGTGCGTAAGCTACATTAAAGTGATTATTATGTTTTGAATATGGATATTTTTCTTACAAAAATGCATCGATTTGCTACAGGAGGCCTTGGTTCACCCCCCGGAGCCGTATGAGACATTTTTTATGGATGGGTGCTTTTTATTTCACTTCTTTTGGACTGAAGCACTGCAACACCCGCTGACTGCAGCGATTGAGCTTGGAATAGCCAGGACAATTTTTTATATAACTCCGACTGGATTCGTCTGAAAGAAGAAAGTCATATACACCTAGGATGCCTCGGGGGGATGAGTAAAACACAGCCTAAGTTTCATTTTTGGGTGAGCTAACCCTTTAACTGAAAATACCTTATACTGACATATCTTAAAATATATCAGTGCCACTGTCTCGTCTCAAGAATCACACCAGTATAGTTTTTAAGGCATTTTTATAAAAGCCATTTAAATATCTTAGTTAACTAAGGCCAAGTCCTGGCTTAAAGTCAGCATGAAACGGAAGTTGCGATTGTCTTTTTTTCTTTACTGTGACGTATATCCTAGTGAAACAGCATCTGAAATGAGAGGGCGGGACTTGATTGGATCGTTGGAAGCTGGGGCGTTGCTAACAAAATGTAGGCAGATCTGAATGCCAGTTTGCAGTTAGTTGTGGGGGATTTCTCTCCACTGGATTCACAACCGACACCCAAGCATGAGTAAATGTTTTATTTATTAAGGATGACGACGATGATCAATGGCACAAAACATGCCTAAACAGCGCGCACGAGAGAGAGACTGCCTGAATGACCGAGCGCGTCCTCCATCAGGTTAAGTCATATTCATGAAAAAAAATTGTTTGCGATGTCCTAAGAGTAATGTTGTCGTAATATTCTAATATCTTTTCAATGTTTAGGGGTAACGTACTCCCTCATGACTGGTGTCAATGCTATAAAGTGAATTTTCTTACAAAAATGCATCGATTTGCTACAGGAGGCCTTGGTTCACCCCCCGGAGCCGTATGAGACATTTTTTATGGATGGGTGCTTTTTATTTCACTTCTTTTGGACTGAAGCACTGCAACACCCGCTGACTGCAGCGATTGAGCTTGGAATAGCCAGGACAATTTTTTATATAACTCCGACTGGATTCGTCTGAAAGAAGAAAGTCATATACACCTAGGTTGTCTTGGGGGTGAGTAAAACACAGCCTAATTTTCATTTTTGGGTGAACTAACCCTTTAAGCCAGCTCGAATATGCATTTTAGTCTGGGACTAGCCTTAAGCCTTGTCTGTGAAACCGGGGGATGTTTAAATAGCTGTGCTCTCTTTTCATAGTTATGCTTACACTTCCATACTTACACTTCCAACGCATCTCTTCCATTTTCTCTTCCTTCCAAAACAAGATAGTCATTAAGAGGGCTGTGAACCTAGATAGAACAGAAGTATATCCATCCGTTTTTGTATTTATACCCTTAATTAACTTAAACTTACTCTTTCAAACAATAGCCATGTCAAAATTAAACGTGGTTGTTAAATTATTGCACTCACCATATTAGTACCATCGTCTCTCCTCCGCTGGAAGCATGTCTGCTTTATGAGTAAAACTAAATGTACACTCCTCACACTACTCTCCTTACTTATTATGGATTTTCATAGTAGTATATTTACTTATTACATCTTCACCTGGTTCAAAAATAGATGCAGCGGGCAGAGAATTATACTCAATCCAGTGTTTCATTGTTCATGCACCATACAGAAAAACTGTATTTACATGCATTTATGCTTGTCTTATTTTTATACTCAAGCCCATCTTAGGAAGGAAGCAGATGAAACCATATCATGTCCTTCTGATCTGTCACCCACCCCACTATGCTCAAGTAGATGGTCAAACCACCGCTAAAGAAAGTGCTCGAATAACATAAGTATCACTGAAGCGTGAGTGGAAGCTATTATTGGAGATGTCAGGAATAAACCGGGGAAAGATGTGCTGACGACATCCAGACATTTGTTTCACAATAGCATGGTGTAAAGTAGCCTTTCTCAGCATAATCAGGTGCTCAGAGAGGCAAAGAGAGGCTCACGGTGGGGCCGCAGCTGGTGAAGAGCTTTAAAGTGTTGTTGCTAGAGCTCCCGTTGTGAATTCTTCCTTATTTTATCCTCTGTGGTTTTTCAAACCGACACACTGAATTTTTTGTACAGTGTGCCGGCTCATGTACATGATTCATGGAACTCACTGTATTACATAATGCCAGTTCTATAACGGGTTTTGATATTGTGAGTATAATTTTCTTTGGAAAGGCCACAGCAATTAGGTCAAACGTGAAAAATGATGCATGTATGTTTAACAATGAAGAACTGGAACAAAACCAAGGAGAAAGCTATCTGTTAGCATTCTATAATACCAGGAGTAAGATTTCTGGTGCAGGAACACCAGAAATACATGCATTTTGAGTCCCAGAGTGTGCTGCATATACTTATGTTAACTAGGCGCTGCTAATTAGCCAAAACTGGGCCTTTTGGACAAAACAGGCTACAGGACTGCAAATGTTTGTTGACTATTTTTTTTTAATGAATCTGTTTACAAATAGCCCTACTAAACATAACTGTTAGTGGGGCGTAAGCAGACCATATTAGTGAAATTGTAAAAATTCATACAATTTAGCCACCATTTCGCCAACATGTAAAATAGTTAATAGTTCCAATAAAATTATGTTGAATATGGACATGTTGTAATCTACACACATTTTATGAGATTCATCCATAAAAACTTAATTTTGTGGCATTTTACAATGGAATGGTGGTGAAAAATCATGCTACACTGATTTCTTTAAGAAATTGAACCATCTGGTTGAACATAGACTGGGAGGGGGAAGCTAATTCTGAGCCTTAGTGTTGGGCTGTTTGCTTGAAGCTCAATATGTCTTAATGATAATTGTGGTGACTCATGGGTAATGTGAAATGATCCTGAAAACCTTTTATGTGTGGGATGTTGTTTTTAGTAAAAGGGCTGTGCTATCTTAAATGGCCCTTAATGTTTCTGCATTTAGCTCATAGATTTCTGAATTAATGGATGCAGCTGAATTTTTATTGTGGATTGACATGCACACACATTAAAAAAAAATGTTTTAGCTTGTACAAAATAATTTACGAAAATGTACACTTTTTTTTTTTGTACATACCATGAATTAAAAAATTCCATACCAAAATCAAAAAGATTTTGGGCCCCTTTGACTTTCATTGTATAGATAAAAACAGTACAAATATTCTTCAGAATATCATCTTTTGTGTTCTGCAGAAGAAAGAAAATCAAACTGATTTGGAATGACATGAGGCCGAGTAAATTATGTCAAAGTTTTTATTTTTGCATGAACTATCCCTTTAAAATTCTGTTTCTTCTCTTAAATGTAGGTAATATAACACTAATGTGAGCGCTACAAACAATAAAGTAGGTTTAATGTTGCATGATAAAGAAAGTAAACCGTTTCCTACAGTTTCTTTTGCTTTATGGGCTACTGTATATGTATAGCCTGCTCTGTGAATCACTGTGTGGGAGAAGAAGCTTATTGCATGAGACAACTAGCCAAAACACACACCAACCCACCTACCATCGAAGCCATCGTTGTGACTACACTTTCAGCAAAAGACACAACAAGGGGGAAGAATCCATGCCACACTCATCTGAAAAGCCTTTTTAGTTGCAGTAATTAACATAATTTAGACCACACTGAGAACGCAATACTCAATCCTGCTCTTTCAAATGAGGAAGGCTTTCACTCACATGAATACAAGGAGCTACAGTGGTTTCTCCTACGCAAGTCATTAAATGCTGTATCACAAAGCATATACACACATGGCGGTTTATTGAGTTATTGAGCCACTTAAGTGCTTTGCACAAGTATCCAAAGCCTTAACTGAATTTTATTTTACACTTTAATTGAATTTTAAAAAGTTTTGTTGAAACTGAGTTTGATATTTTTATCAAGTTTTAAGCACTAAAAAACAAAATTGATTATTAAACGTGACATTGCTTTGTGTTCTTCAAAGGGTTAGTTCAGATAAAGTGTTAAGATAAAAATGTTGTTTCAAAACCATATGACTGTCTTTCTTCTGTGGAACACACACAAAAAGATGTTCTGAAAAACATATTCCTTTCCCCCCCACACGATTAAAGCATATGCTAAAAAAAATGTGGTAATCACATGCCTCATCCAATCACAGCACACAATGTTCATACATCCACACCAGCAGATGTCAGTACAAATTCCAAGACTACATGGATTAAATATGGTGACTAACATAGTCCACTGAATGAGTGAATGAAAACAAGTGAGTGAATTCTTGTGCACACCATTTTGTTGGAATTCTGCATTACACTCACTTAGCATTGGTAGACTTTAGTGGATAGCTGTTCATGTTACATTAGCTGTACATGCATCATTTGAGGTGCATTATGGCATTGAATGAGTGCACTTATGCATCAAACAAATAAATTGAGAGATTATTTGTTCGTATCTGATCAGTTATGTAACATCTAACGTAAATTAGAAAATCATATAATGATGATATACAACAGCCACGGTCTCTGGAAGAGGTTTGGATAAGTGAAATTTACATTCTCTGTGGTCGAGTGAGCAGTCTGGTGGAGGTGACGACTTCCACTGGTTGTGCTGGTAAAAATGCAGTGGGGAAAGGCACAGGCATCTGTTTCAAGAGCCTTAAAGACAAAGCGTGATAGGACGCTGATCTCCTGGCGCACCAAAGTGTCCTAAAATCTGGAGCGCAGACGTGGCCCTGGAGTAGGTGTAGAAGGTTTTTAGTCTGGAACATGCAGACGAAAGTACCTTGAAGTGAAGGTTTGCTCGCTGGAGCTTAACCTTGTTGCAAATGTTTATATGTCTTCTGCCTCTCTGGGGTAGAGACCCAGAACTTCTTCAATCCGCTTTGTCTCTCTAGAATGGAGACTCAGGGTGTGCTGCATCGGTTGTTGACTCGCTGGACAAAGACTCTGAACGCAGGGTATCTCTTTCCTCGCAGGCTGGAGGCTCAGAACATGGTCGTAGCTGTTGCTGCCTCAAAAACTGGAGACACAGAACTTGGTATCTGTTATTTTCTCTCTGAATGGGAGACTCAGAATGTTGAATTTATCTGTTAATGTCTCTCTCCTTACAAGTCTGAGCCTCAGAACAAGCTGTTTCTGTTAGTACCTCCCACCACCCAGGCCGGAGACTCAGAACGCTGGTGATCTGTTTCTGTCTCTCCCCTTACAGGACTGAGACTCAGAACGGTGTATCTGCTATGGTCTCTCTGGACAGGAGACTCAGAACAATGAGTGTCTTTTGGAAGGGTACCTTTATCCCATTGCGATGAGGGGGGGATTGCAATTTGGCACTTCTCCATTTCCGTGTTGTGATTCGCTGTTTCCATCAGAGTGAGGGGACATGGTGTGGCCCACTCTTCTTTCCTCCTGTGGAACTTATTTACATAGTCCAAACACAGTCCTGTCCTTCCCAGGCTTGGTACCAGAGGTCTGTCTCCTTGCCCTATAAGAGATGTCTGAGTGCTGTCCTAGCATATTTATCTGATGACGTTGGACATTTTGCTTATGTTGGTCCACCAAGATCCAATCAAAATGTAGCAAACCTTTGTCCACTGTTGTGTTCAGAGAGGGGCTCCACCATAAACTGGGCCCTGGAATGTGCTGTTCACTACACTGCACAAATTACTTTTACACTACCATTATGGCCCTTTAATGACCTGATTTGCCTTTTTGAAGCTTGAATCTTTAAATCTCTTCATTTTTGTTCTACAGAAGAAAGCCATATATATTTTTGATTATACAATGACAAATTAAAATTTTTAGGAGGAATGTTCCTTTAAGTGGCACAATTTTCTAGCTGTTACCTCTTCCTGTGGAAAACATAAAATTTCTGCCACATGTTCATACAATACCCCTAGGTAACTGATAATTGTTGACAAAGGATAGCTGTAAAGGAACACTGAATTGTGTTCCAAACAGGTTAGAAATAAAGTAAAAACTAATGCATGAATTAGGGAAAGATTAAAAACAGTATTATAGTGTTTGATGCCCCAGTGGGCCCAACATATTGGGTTATTAGGAAATGGAAGCTATATCAAACCTCCCAGACTTGTGAGAGAAGACACAGAGAGGCCAACAATAACTTTGAAGGAGCTCCAGAGTTCAGGAGCCGAGAGCAGAATAAAGGTGCAGCAGTCAAGCATGTCAAGAGCTCTGCATAACATCTGAGGATGGCACAAAAGAAGCAATGACTTTAAAAGAACCATGTGGAAGCCTTGGAAAAATGATGAAACAGCCTCTGAATATTTTTGCAAGGCGCTGTGTATTGCTTGGTTTATTTTCAAGTGCAAGATATTTGTCTACCCTTATAAAGTACTGTGACAGTACCAAGGCACTGTGATAGAATCTGATAGTAATGCCATGGTATTTTTATATATACCATAGAACTGAATAATCTCTACATTCATGTACAGTACATGGTATTTGCTTGGTACTTCAAGGTAAGACAATGATTTTTAGTGTTATTTATTTCATAATGTCATCTTAGTAAAGAATAATAGTTCTGTGTCTTTTGATCCACATCTTTAAGTATGGTTGGAAAAGCATCAAAACAGGAGTGAAATTGGGTTGCCATTATATCTTTCATAAAATTTCATAAATACTCACAAAAATTTGCCTTTCTTTAACAAGATATTTTCCATGCATGCCCAGGTCTGCTAATTTAATCATTCCATAAAGCAATGTATGAGACAGAGCATCCCTACAACATTGCTAGTTAGTTTTTAAGGTATTCTGTCTGGTTTCTAGATCATTGCTAGATGGTCGCTGAGGTTTTCTTAGTGGTTTTTAGGATGTTCTAGGTTAGGGGTACCTAGTCTTGCTCCTGGAGGGCCACTGTCCTGCAGAGTTTAGCTCCAACCCTAATTAAACACACCTGAAACAGGTAATCAAGGTTTTCAGGTAATCCAGGGAGGTGTGTTGGAGCTGGTTATAGCTAAACTCTGCACAAATTTGACCCTTGAGGAGCAGGATTGAGCACCCCTACTCTAGTACTGCTTTTCTACCAGGGCTTGTGCTGGAGCCCAGTTCCACTCAAAAAAATCCTGGGCCGGTGCCCAGATCCTGGTTCCGAACCAGCCCCAAAACCTTGCTGGTCTCGAACAAGGGAACCAATGACGTCAGTAGGTGGAGTTTGCTCTACAGACCGTAGTTTGAAAGGTGTCATTTTTAAAATCAGTATAGGTGGCTGCTAGGGCATTTTAAGTTTTTCTAAGGTGTTCTGGATGGTCACTAGGGTATTTCTAGATCCAGTCCTTTTTCTGGACAGACACTGTCCTGCAGAGTTTAGCTAATCATGGTCTTCAGGATTACTAGAAACCTCAAGAAAATCCAGGAGCAGGATTGTTCTAAATTAAGTTTCTTCAACCCCATCCCTGGAGGTCCACTGCCTTACAGAGTTAGGTAAGTTTGATCAGGGTTTGAGGTAAACTCTGCAGGGCAGTGGCCCTCAATGGATCAATTTAAGGGTTTTCGGAACCCTGTTATAAGTGTTCTGGGGGATAGCAAATTGCTAGGTGGTTAAGATATTCCTGATAGTTTCTATGACATTGCTAGGTGGTTGCTAGAGCATTAAGCTATCCTGGAGCTGAGCTAGTGGTGCAGATTTGTACAAGCCCTTATGTGACATCATGAGAAATATTCTCATGTGAGATGCCAGAGTTCTGATGAACAGAACAGCATGAAATATTGAGCACTTCATTGCGAGAACCGAAATGTGGAAAGTCAGTCAGTATAAAAACATTTATTGAATTAATCATACATTGAATGTGGTTTAACAGCATGAGTGTTAATAATGAATGTCTGGACTGTCTGGTCTGGAGAGGATCTTTCATAACCCGCTGAGGCACATCAGGTGAACTACTCCTGTAAATGTCACAGTTTAATAAAGGTTATGCTGCTAATGTAGGGCAGTCTACACCCTGCCTAACCTGACATACACCTATGTGTTCATTAGTCATATTTTGACAGGTTCATCTTATCTTATTAGTGGTGCTTGCTATGGAAGAAAAAAAAAACAATTAAAAGATCATTGTAACTTAACTTTATATCTCAAAATGGCAACTTAATTTCTTGTAAGTTCAATGTTATCTCACAATTGTGACTTTATATCTCGCAATGTATCTTCACAAATCTTTTTTCTTATAATTACAACTTTATATCTTTATATCTGTAACTTTATATTTCACAATTGCATCTTTATATCTCATAATGTGACTTACAAGGGTTGTTGTGGTTCCTTTGAGTTTACAAGTCGGAACTCCAACTTGATGGGGACTTGAAAGTTTGTACTTCAATTTGAAATGTCCAACTTCCAAGTACAAATGGAATGCACCAACAGTTACCTTTTATTTTACTCCTTTTTACTGTAAGGCTGAAACACACTTAAATAAATTGCTTATACTTAGGGCAAGTGATCTTAACACACCCCTAAAATTATCAATGCATGTCAATGCCCTTGTAACAACAAAAACTTCTTAGCGCCATGGTCATTGCAAGGATGTGGCTAAATAGTTGCTACTTAACTGTTTTGAGTGGTTCCTGTGGTTTTTAAGGTGTCCTTGCTCATTGTGAAAGTAAAGTGAAGTGAAAGTGACATATGGCCAAGTATTATCCCATCCAAAGAGCACACACACAGCAGTGAACACACACACACCGTGAACACGCACCCGGAGCATGCACCTTGGGAACATGCACCTTGGGTTACGAGTCCGACTCTCTAACCATTAGGCCACGACTTCCCTAGGGTGTGGTTAGATGGTTATTTGAGTGTTCTGTTGGTTTTCTGAAGGTATTCTGAATGTTGTTAGGACGTTGCTAGGTAGTATCTGAGTGGTTCCTCGGGTGGTTACTAAATTGTTCGGTGTGATTGCTGAACAGTTGTTCAATTGTTTTGTGTTGAAGCTGAGGTGACGGGATTTACAAGGGCAAGCACCACTAACATTTTTCCTACTAATGCAAATATCTATTTTTTTGTTACTTGTGCTACTCAAGCGTTGAATATTTGGTTTATGTCTGCCTTTCAAAGACATCTGACGTTGGTTGCTGTCTGATGCAAGTCCTCTGCTAGCACAAGGCCCTTTCATGCTGACTCAGGTTTTTTGTAAAGTGTCTTTTGAAGTGCTAAACCAATCAATTCACCTTGTCTGAGAGGGTTTCCGCTTCAAAATGTCACGTAGTGTTGTGGAAAAATACTGCCTACAATTAACAGTGTTGAATATTCCACTGTGCCAACCTGAATCGTGATACAGATGTGGTTGTTTTTTCATCTCAGCACCCTTTCAAACACATAACGAACAATCGCTTTTGATGAACAACTTTCAAGAAAACAGAATGAAAGCTAGACGCTATGATATATGTGTAAATGTGTGTTAAAAACACATCTCTGCATGCTTACCTGCTCAACGCGCATTTGATTCCTGCCTTTAAGGTCATAATTCACATGCCGTGTGGGTGTGCTTTGTAGATCTCGTAGCATGGGGCTGTTTGTACACATGTCACTCTCTAATGGTGGAAGCGATGACAGGCTGGATGTGTGTGTGTGTGTGTGACAGGTTCCTGTAGAGACATCCTACAGGTTGACAGCTCAGTGTAGCCCCTGGCATCTGAACAGCTCATAGAGGGGTAAACTGTGCAGCGTTTGCTTTATTTCTAGTCTTAATTGCCCTGCATGCTGTCAACAACAAGGCTCATAAGGAGCATGTTGCCTGCCTATGAAAAGAGATCCAGCTCATGTTTTGTCTCATTATTCTGAAACGATATCCCTGACTGACAGTAAACAGCATGAAATAAGTTCATAGATTTGATTTTTTGATTCAAAACACACCTTAAGTATTAAACTTTGGTGTGCAACTTGTCCCTCGCCATTCGTGCCATGGACTTCAATGATACTTCAAATTGTGCACCCTGGTGTGCTATTTTTTCTTTCCTATATAATAATCTATTAATAATCTTCTTTGACATGCAGTTTACACATACAATGTCTAGAATAAACCTCTTCTAGATGATAATTTTGTTAATTTCTGAAATAATAATATTTACTTTTCTTTTTTGGGGGACATAAAAGATGTCAGGGTAATTCAACTGTCCTGATATCATAATGATACAATTGATATTAAAATTAATAATACCACTGAAGTTATTGAAAAGAAAACCTATTATTAAATCTTAAATAATATTTTAACAAAACTACTGCTTATGAATATTTAAACAATAATATCAATTAAACCATATTACTTAAAAACATTTGAAAAATTTGTTCACCAAATCAAAGTCATGTGGTGCGACTAACAAGACTAAAAAAATACAAAATTGCTGTAGAAACAATTTTCACTCAGAAATTGCTAGTAAAGTTAACAATAACAAACGGCGAATAACACATTGAATAAAATGTGAAACTTTAAATTAGAAAATCTGAAATAGGATTTTTTTGTAAAACATACCCCAATAATCCTTGTTTCATTTACAACTTTATATTAGGTTTTTATTTATTCATTAATTTTTTTATAGTGTTCATGAGTGTATCACAGTCAATGAGCCTCTTAAAATAAACAAGACACGGTTAGTTCAGGTTATGTCATGTGGTGCGACTCCCCAAAAACTTATGAATGACCAATTTATGAATGACACCCTTATTTCATTGATCCTATTACTTAATTGACTTAATTAAAAATATCTGACTACATTGACAAATGTGACCCATTGTGACCATTTTTAAATGGACTAAAAGGAAGATACATGCTATTTTCTCTTGACTAACTATTTTTGATATTCTTGATTTTGATGACAAATGTGACGTATAAAGTACTTGTCTTTCTATTGTATTATACAATATTTTATCCTATTGTTTTATGCATATTGAAAGCTGGTTGAGTTCTTACAGAAGATCAAAGACAGTGAGACTCATTATGATCGTGTGACGTGTTCTTTATCTCTTATACTCGATTCTCTTCCAGTCACAGACATAATTTAAAAATCAATCAGGCGTCATCCATAGCAGTGGTGCCTGTCTAATCATATCTGAGGTTCAGATTCTAGTCCCATCTGGGTCAACATCTTCCATGTTACCATTCCCGGTTGCAGGTCTGTCATGATTTTCTGAATGCATGTGTGTGTAGACACACGTTTGAGAGCACAGCCTCAGGCACAGCAGCTATTTCTAGCTTCCCAGAAATAAGCTTTTCCAACCGGACGCAACTTTTAACCTTTTAAATGAATCAATTCACCTTGTCTGAGAGGGTTTCCGCTTCAAAATGTCACGTAGTGTTGTGGAAAAATACTGCCTACAATTAACAGTGTTGAATATTCCACTGTGCCAACCTGAATCGTGATACAGATGTGGTTGTTTTTTCATCTCAGCACCCTTTCAAACACATAACGAACAATCGCTTTTGATGAACAACTTTCAAGAAAACAGAATGAAAGCTAGAAAAGTTTGTCAAAATAAAATTTGAATGTTGACTATATGATAGTATAGTTGTCTGAGTGATGTTCTAGTATGTAGTTTGATGAGAGATTTTGGATTTTGAAAGCCATGTCATTGCTGTTCTGGGCGGTTAGATCAGCAGTATTCTAAGTGAATGTTGCTAGGGTGTTCTGGTCAGACAAAGGACTTAGTTTCTAAGGTGCTCTGTGCCATTGCTAGGATGTCACTATGTGGTTACTAAGGTATTTTGGGTGGCTTCAAGGATGTTCTGACCGGTTGCTTGGGTATTGCTAGTTACTTGAGTGTATTGGGTGGTTGCTAAGGTATTGTGAGTGTTTTTTAGGACTGCTAGGTGGTTATTAAGGCGTTCTGTGTTGTTGCTGGGTGCTTGTTAAATTTGTTCTGTGTTGTTGCTAATGTGTTCTGGATGGTTGTTTGGGCATTGCTAGGTAGTTTCTAAGGTGTCCTGGCATATTGGTAGGATTTTGCTAGATGGTTACCTTTGGGTTCTGATGGTTGAAAAGGTATTCTGAGTATTTGTTAGGACATTGCTAGGTGGTTGAGGATCTGAGTGGTTGCAAGGTGGTTACTAACATGTTCTGTGTGATTGCTGAGCGGTTGTTAGCTTGTTCTTTGTTGTAGTTAGGATGTTTTGGGTGGTTGCTAGGGACTAGTTTTTAAGGTGGTCTGGCTCATTGTTAGGATGTTGCTAGATGCTTATTTGAGCATTCTGCAAAGGAATGCTCAAATAGTTGCAAAGGTATTCTGAGTGGTTGTTTGGATGTTGATAGGTGATTACTAAAGTGTTCTGTGTGTTTGCTGGGCAGTTGTTAAATTGTTATGTGTTGTAGCCAGAGTGTTCTGGATGGTTGTTAAGGCATTGCTAGGTAGTTTCTAAGGTGTCTTGGCTCATTGATAGGATGTTGCTTGATTGTTACTTCAGTGTTTTGGTTCTGGTGGTTGCTAAGGTGTTCAGAGTGGTTGTTAGGTTGGTTAGTAAAGTGTTCGGTGTGGTTGCTGAGCAGTTGTTAAATTGTTTTGTGTTGTAGCTAAGGTGCTGCTATGTGGCTGCTAGGGCATTGCTAGGTAGTTTCAAATGTGTCCTGGCTCATTATTAGGATGTTGCTTGATGGTTACTTGAGTGCTCTGGACTGTTGCTAGGTATTCTGAGTGGTAGGTGGTTGATATGTGGTTGTTAGGGTATTTTAAATGGTTTAGGTGGTGTTGTTTAGGTTTGCTGAGGGTTTGCTTTGGACATTGCTAGAAGGTTGCTAGGGTGTTCTGGATAGGTCTTGAGAATTTGCAGATTGGGAATTTTGAAAAGAACTGAGCCCTAATTTGTACAATAATAGTATTTGTGCCAATATAATGAAATTCAAATATCAAGACAAAACGTTTCAAAGATTTCATTCATAGGCTGGTCTCCGGCAATCATGGCGAACACATGAGTGGTGTCTTTGTGTGAGTGGTGAATGGCCAGTGTGCTGTCAGGACAGATTTGGTTTGTAAAAGCATTTCTGTTGATGCAATCAGACATGACAGTTCAGATTTTGTTTTGATGAAAACAATGAAAATTCATTAAATTTCTTTAATGAATATACAGTCATATATGTGTAAATGTGTGTTAAAAACACATCTCTGCATGCTTACCTGCTCAACGCGCATTTGATTCCTGCCTTTAAGGTCATAATTCACATGCCGTGTGGGTGTGCTTTGTAGATCTCGTAGCATGGGGCTGTTTGTACACATGTCACTCTCTAATGGTGGAAGCGATGACAGGCTGGATGTGTGTGTGTGTGTGTGACAGGTTCCTGTAGAGACATCCTACAGGTTGACAGCTCAGTGTAGCCCCTGGCATCTGAACAGCTCATAGAGGGGTAAACTGTGCAGCGTTTGCTTTATTTCTAGTCTTAATTGCCCTGCATGCTGTCAACAACAAGGCTCATAAGGAGCATGTTGCCTGCCTATGAAAAGAGATCCAGCTCATGTTTTGTCTCATTATTCTGAAACGATATCCCTGACTGACAGTAAACAGCATGAAATAAGTTCATAGATTTGATTTTTTGATTCAAAACACACCTTAAGTATTAAACTTTGGTGTGCAACTTGTCCCTCGCCATTCGTGCCATGGACTTCAATGATACTTCAAATTGTGCACCCTGGTGTGCTATTTTTTCTTTCCTATATAATAATCTATTAATAATCTTCTTTGACATGCAGTTTACACATACAATGTCTAGAATAAACCTCTTCTAGATGATAATTTTGTTAATTTCTGAAATAATAATATTTACTTTTCTTTTTTGGGGGACATAAAAGATGTCAGGGTAATTCAACTGTCCTGATATCATAATGATACAATTGATATTAAAATTAATAATACCACTGAAGTTATTGAAAAGAAAACCTATTATTAAATCTTAAATAATATTTTAACAAAACTACTGCTTATGAATATTTAAACAATAATATCAATTAAACCATATTACTTAAAAACATTTGAAAAATTTGTTCACCAAATCAAAGTCATGTGGTGCGACTAACAAGACTAAAAAAATACAAAATTGCTGTAGAAACAATTTTCACTCAGAAATTGCTAGTAAAGTTAACAATAACAAACGGCGAATAACACATTGAATAAAATGTGAAACTTTAAATTAGAAAATCTGAAATAGGATTTTTTTGTAAAACATACCCCAATAATCCTTGTTTCATTTACAACTTTATATTAGGTTTTTATTTATTCATTAATTTTTTTATAGTGTTCATGAGTGTATCACAGTCAATGAGCCTCTTAAAATAAACAAGACACGGTTAGTTCAGGTTATGTCATGTGGTGCGACTCCCCAAAAACTTATGAATGACCAATTTATGAATGACACCCTTATTTCATTGATCCTATTACTTAATTGACTTAATTAAAAATATCTGACTACATTGACAAATGTGACCCATTGTGACCATTTTTAAATGGACTAAAAGGAAGATACATGCTATTTTCTCTTGACTAACTATTTTTGATATTCTTGATTTTGATGACAAATGTGACGTATAAAGTACTTGTCTTTCTATTGTATTATACAATATTTTATCCTATTGTTTTATGCATATTGAAAGCTGGTTGAGTTCTTACAGAAGATCAAAGACAGTGAGACTCATTATGATCGTGTGACGTGTTCTTTATCTCTTATACTCGATTCTCTTCCAGTCACAGACATAATTTAAAAATCAATCAGGCGTCATCCATAGCAGTGGTGCCTGTCTAATCATATCTGAGGTTCAGATTCTAGTCCCATCTGGGTCAACATCTTCCATGTTACCATTCCCGGTTGCAGGTCTGTCATGATTTTCTGAATGCATGTGTGTGTAGACACACGTTTGAGAGCACAGCCTCAGGCACAGCAGCTATTTCTAGCTTCCCAGAAATAAGCTTTTCCAACCGGACGCAACTTTTAACCTTTTAAATGTTAAAAGTAACCAGTATTGCCTGTGTTTGGAAACACAGTGGCTAAAACGGATACAGCGGAGTGATAAAAATCAAAAACGTGATGCAACTAATTTAACCTTGAGAGCTTTGCCACAAACCAAAAGCATGCATAACAAATGAACAGAGCTCTACAACAGAAGCATAAAGCTAAGCAAGAGGCAAGATATGCCAACAAAGTATAATTCAGAGGAGAACAGGGAGATTTATCTATTTCATCTACCAAATATAGGTTCATTATGTGATTATCTGTGATATATGCAGGATTTGAATATCAGTATTTCCCATCTGGTATTTGTAGGCCTAGTTAAATGTTGGTGTAGAGGTTTTGGTTTCTCAGTTAGAGAATAAAATATATTTCGCTCACAACAGACAGAATTAATTTATAATGACAAAAGGTGGTGACCACTAAAGTCTGAGCGAGTGCTGTCCTCTACTGGTGGCCATCATAACCTGCTGTTTAGAGCTCTGATTAAAAGATCATTCACTTATTTACTTGCCCTCATGTCCCCTTCTTAAAAAAAAAAAACAAGGCCAACTGTGATCAAAATTTATGTATATATATATATGAAAGATAAAAGGTAATGTTACGGAAGGAGACTCGCACAGAGGATTAGAAAAACACAATATAGTTTATTTTCAGTAAGAGATGCAGATGTTCAGGCAGGTGAGTATTTGAGCTTAATATCAGTCTTTAAGGAAGATGAGGAGAGGCACACCGTATTTGGTCCTCACAGGAGATCGTGGAAGGGAGACAGAGGACTGCGCACACACCTCAGCTGAAGAGTACAGAGAGTTTCCACGGAGCTGATGACTGGAACGGAACACAGGAGGTAAGTATAACAGGCAGGTAAGTCTTTCAAGGTATCTCACAGAGAGCATAGAGAGAGAGTCCACTTCGTTGAAAGGAGACCGGACACTGGAGTGAAGTGAGGTGTGTGCTTTTGAAGGGGAGCTGATGATGATTGCAGATTTGTGACAGGTGCGCGTGATCAGTACTCAGGTGATGGTGTTCGCTGTGATTGGGAGGTGGCTGAGCCTGGCCGATCTGTGACAGTACCCCCTCCTCCACGGCCCGCTCCTGAGGGTCGAAAACCCAGACGTCGTGGTGGTCAACCTCTTCCTCGGGGCCCAGGGCGATCTGGATGAGTGGAGTGAAAGGCTTCCAGCAGCGTGGGATCGAGGATGTCAGCTCTGGGAACCCATGAACTTTCCTCTGGCCCATAGCCTTCTTAGTCCACAAGATATTCTAAGAGACCACCACGGCGCCGGGAGTCCAAGATCTCATCGACCTTGTAGATGGTACCGTCCTCCTGGATTAACGGTAGAGGGGGTTCTTCCATCGGGCTAGGCTCTGTGGAAAGAGAAACAGGTGGATGGTGAGGTTTAAGCAGTGACACATGAAAGGAAGAGTGAATCTTATATTGTGAAGGAAGCTGGAGTTGATATGTGACCGGTTTTATCTGTTTGAGGATGGTGAAGGGGCCAACATATCTGGGACTGAGCTTCTTGCAGGGCAGGCGCAACCTGATGTCCCGTGTTGACAGCCATACCTTCTGACCCGGTTGGTATGATGGAGTTTCCGCCCTTCGAAGGTTTGCGGTAGTCTTGCCCCTGCGCACCACCTGCTGAAGCTAATGGGGAGCTGCGTCCCAGACCCTCTCGCTCTCTCGGAACCAGTAGTCAACTGAAGGAACATCCGACGTTTCCCCGGACCAGGGGAAATAGGGGAGGCTGGTATCAGAGTACGCACTGGAAGGGATTGAGTCCAGTGGATGGCTGACGGAGAGAGTTCGGAGCGTACTCGGCCCAGCCTAGGAACTGGTTCCAAGAGTTCTGGTGGCCATGGCAGAAGGTTCGAAAGAAACGCCCTATTTCCTGAATTTTCCTCTCCGTCTGCCCGTTAGATTGGGGCGTCATCGATGACATAGCCAAGGAACTGCACTGAGGACTGTTGGAAAGAGCACTTCTCGGCTTTGAGGAACAGATTAAACTCTCTCAGGAGTTTCAGGACCTCCGCAACGTGGTGGCGATGTTTGGCCATGCTTCAGGAGTAGATTAGTATGTCATCAATGTAGACGAGGACGAACCGGTGCAGATACTCCCGGAGTACCTCGTGCATGAAGTCCTGGAATACGAAGGGGGCGTTTACTAGTCCATACGGCATGACAAGATATCCATAGTGCCCAGTAGGGGTCACAAAGGCGGTCTTCCACTCGTCCCCCTCATGTATCCAGATGAGGTTGTACGCGCTGCGGAGGTCTAACTTGAAGACGGTGGCTCCGCGGAGATGTTCCAAAGCTGCTGGGACGAGGGGAAGTGGGTAATGAAACTTAACAGTGCTTTTGTTTAGTACCCGGTAGTCGATGCAGGGCCTCAAACCTCCGTCCTTCTTGGCCACAAAGAAGAAGCTGGAAGCAGCAGGGGACGTGGAAGGGCTGATGTAACCTTGCTGTAAAGCCTCTTAGATGTACTCCTCCATGGCCTTCTGTTCAGGGAGTGACAAGGGATAAATTCTTCCATGGGGCACTGGCTCACCCGGAATCAGATCAATGGCACAGTCCCATGGCCGGTGCGGAGGTAACTGGGAGGCTTTCTTCGGGCAGAATACGTCACTGAAGGGGGCATAACAGGCTGGAATGTGTTTCTCGACCGGGCTTTCTATGGAGGTGGAGCAGAGTGTGAGGGCCTCTGAGTGCAGGGGTGATGGCTGAGGAAGATGAGGGAAACAGTTAGGAAAGCAGGTACTGCCCCACTTCAGGACCTCACCAGTTCTCCAGGAGATGGTAGGGTCGTGTTGCACCAACCAAGGACGTCCCAAGATCACATCAGCGGTGGAGTCCTCCAGAACCAGGAGATGGAGTGTTTCCTCATGCAACTGACCAACTTGCAAGAGTAGCGGACCCACGCTGTGACGTACATACTGAGTGGTTTTCCAGTTACCGAGTGGACCTGGTAGGTGGTCTTGGTGGTCGTGGTTGGGAGATTGAGCTGGCGGCAGAGATTCCTGGAGATGAAGTTCCCGGCTGAACCAGAGTCGAGGAGGGCGTGTACTGGAAAGGAGATACCGGAGGCAGTAAGTTTTACAACAGTGGTGAGGGGCTGCATATTAACTATTGATGGCTTAATGACACTCACCATAGGTCGTGGTGGACGAATAGGGCATGCCATGATTACATGCCTCCCCAGCTCCACAGTACAAACATAGGCTCTGCCCCTCCCAAGGGTAGAGTCGAGTGCCGTCCACTAGCATGGGTTCGTGACCTGGTTCTGGAGGGCTGATGGTGTCTGGCTGAGGAGTGGAGTGTATGGTGAGTTAATGTTCCGCAATGCAAGATTGCATACGAGTAGCGCAACGGATGGATAGATGTATAAACCATTTCAAGCCATAGTAATCATCATAGGTTGCGAGCTGAAGTTGCACCTTCAGCTCCAGTCCTTGCCGGTAGGTGGTCAGAAATGCGCGCTCATTCCAGCCGCTGGCTGCTGCGAGGGTTCTGAATTTGAGGGCGTAATCATTTATAGACAGAGACCCTTGACGGAGATTATATAACTGGTCACAGACAGAGGTATCACCTATGGGTTTACCAAAAACTTCTCGGAAATGTGCAACAATTATCAAGGGATTTAGTTACTGTACCAGCTTGGGACCAGATGGTCCCTGCCCATTGAAGTGCTCGCCCCGTCAGCAGTGAAATGAACGCTATCTTGGCGCTTTTCGTAGCGTAAAGATCTGGCTGCATCTCCAGTGCGAGTGAACACTGCAGCAGAAATCCGTTGCACTCCTCCGCCGAGCCAGAGAAGGGCGCTAGTCTGGCCATGGGACCGGTAAGTATTGTCGTGGAGGAAGCGGCGCTGGTGACAGGTGTGACAGTGGCGAGTATCTGTTTTAGGGCATCCACGATCTCCTGGAACGGGTCGGGTGCACTCATCTTGCTGAATCCCTTTGTGGTTCGGTCTTCTGTTATGGAAGGAGACTCACACAGAGGATTAGAAAAATGCAATATAGTTTATTTTCAGCAAGAGATGCAGATGGTTCAGGCAGGTGAGTATTTGAGCTTAAAATCAGTCTTTAAGGAAGATGAGGAGAGTAACACCGTATTTGGTCCTCACAGGAGATCATGGAAGGGAGACAGACGACTGCACACACCTCAGCTGAAGAGTACACAGAGTTTCCACGGAGCTGATGACTGGAACGGACTAGGGAATGGTACACAGGAGAACACACTGGAGGAAACACAGGAGGTAAGTATAACAGGCAGGTAAGTCTTTCAAGGTATCTCACGGATAGCATAGAGAGAGAGAGTCCACTTTGTTGAAATGAGACGGGACACTGGAGTGAAGTGAGGTGTGTGCTTTTGAAGGGGAGCTGATGATGATTGCAGATTTGTGACAGGTGCGTGTGATCAGTACTCAGGTGATGATGTTCGCTGTGATTGGGAGGTGTTATTGTGATTATGGTTATGGTTATAGTATTATGGTATGTTTGCATATTTACTATATAGGTTATAATTATACCAAATATTGATCAAATATCATTCTACTGTTCTTTAAAGAAATAGTTCACCCCAAAAATGAAAATTTACTGACCCTGAGGCCATCAAAGATGTAGATGAATTTGTTTCTTCATCGGAAAAGATTTGGAGAAACGTAGCATTACATCACTTGCTCATCAATGGATCCTCTGCAGTGAACGGGTTCCATCAGAATGAGAGTCCAAACAGCTGATAAAAACATCACAATAATCCACATGTGTGTCTCTGTGTCCATCAATTAACATCTTGTGAAGTGAAAAACTAAAGAAAAATAAAGCACATCAAGGCATTTCTTAACTTCTAACCATTATACCCTCTTTCCATAACATTGCTATCTCCAGTAAAAAGTAGTTTGGTCTGAATCAGGAGAGAAATATGCACAGATTAAGCACTGTTCGCAAGAGAAAACAGTCCAAAACAGCTCTAAACAAATATCTTGTTGGATTTTGATGTGAGAGGACAACAGGGGATGGACTTTTTCACTGGAGGAAGTGTTGTTATAGATTATGTATTTTGTCCAGAAGCAATGGTTTAAAGTTAAAAACGTCATGATCAGTTTATGTATTACATATTTTTGTTTCACATGACATTAATTGATGGACTGGAGTGGTGTGCGTTATTGTGATGTTTTTATCAGCTGTTTGCACTCTCATTCTGACGGCACCCATTCACTGCAGAGGATCCACTCGGAATGTGATGAGACGCTCTAACCTTAAGGCCACGACGGCCCCTAATGAGCTGCCACTGGTGAGCAAGTGATGTAATGATAAATTTCTCCAAATCTGTTCTGATGAAGAAACAAACTCATCTACATCTTGGACGGCCTGAGGATGAGGTGGGTGAACTATTCCTTTAATACACCGTACATAACTCTGGTTTCTCTCTATCTGAGCAAAAACCTGTGACATTTACCATAAAAGCCTGAACCTTCCATCTAAATCATACAAATCCGAGTGACATATTCACAAGCCAATACCGAAATCCATAAATTTGTCACCACAACACACTAAACACACTCGCTGCTCTTACTTTCTACGATCCTATAGGCAGCAACAACATGACATGAGTTATGAGCTCATAAGACGCCGTGTTGTCATATGGAAATAAGTGTCAGACCTCAGAGGCTCAAAGCGCAGCGTTATTTCATCACTTCCCGTGTATCGACACCCTTAACTTTACCTTAAAGTGACCTTGCAAATAATTTACTCTTGTTTACACTGCAGATGGAGCGGAAGGTTCAATGAGGAGACATTTGTTTACCAGCTTCCTTCCAGAAAGCTCGTACGAATGCAGCATTGTGGCTTTGTGAGTCTCTTTTTCTTCCACGTGCTATTTTTAGGAGACACAAAAATGCCTCCCAGCAAATATCGCATGAATATGGATGGCACGCTGTGCTGTTGAATGTGGTTTTGAGCAAAAAAGCTGCAACAAAAACACAAACATGCTTGCAGGTAATGCGTATGCGCCTTTCATACATCCTCAACAAGAAATCTTCCATTACAGCAATTAGGAGACATATCCTGCTTGTGCTGTTTGTTCAGACGGCGGAGTGACAGCAATACATTCGAAAGCTTTCACTAAAGGATTATGTTTTTTTCAGGATTTAGGTTCCTAACAAATCCCTACAACTAATTTTGTACAAATACATACAGCGCTGTACAAATCAAACTGGCAGATTCCTTATAAAAGTGTATGAAATGATGTTTCAAATTATTTTCTTGCGCTTTTATTTTCTTAAAGACTTGAAACGCCAGTGAACTAGTTTAAAACCAAATCTGTCATCCGTAGGTTCTTCAAATAGAGCATGCAGAAACTCATTATTCATTCATAATTGATGCACGCTGCTTTTAATTGAACACTCTGATGCACAACTTTGATTTATCGTATTTCAGAGTCAATTAAAAATGGGTTTGTTGTCATGCATAAATCAAAAGAACCGGGCTTTGAGTACTGTGAAGTTCTCTGTCCTCTATGTACTTTGCAAGTCAGTGTAATTGAAGGGGTGTCTATGTATATAGCTTTAAATTTGGGCCAATTTGGGGCTCAGTGAGCATGTATCTTCGAAGACAAGTTTATTTTTACGATAGTCAATTTTTCAAGTCTCCTTCAGAGTCAACTCATATCCTTGAGAAGGAGGCCAGAGAAGAGATGATTTACTAATCAGGTCTCAGTGGACCAGTGGTCAAACCCAAACTCTTCATCCTGAAGGTGTCATAACAGCGCTGGCCAGGAGAGGATGCTGTTGTGCTCTACATAAACTCTCACTTCATTGCAGCGCTGCTGAGATGTGCGAATGTTCCTCTAGAATCATGCTGTAGAGATTTCTTAATTAACAACATTAACATACACTGCAGTCTGATTTTTAAAGCTACATTATTGGTCATTTAAAAATGTAAATAACTAAAAATGAATGGCTTTTTTGAGTGATAATTGATTGTATAACTATATGGAAAATATTATTTTAATAATTATTTTGCGTAACACTTTCTAAGAAGCCTAAAGGCTAAAGCCTAATGCATTATAATACTTATTTATTAATTTTATATTTTTATAGAAGGTCTGAGTTTTTTTAGAATTCAAAAGCTTTTTTTCAGAAATGCAAGGAATTTCATTTGCTGCTAGTGTCAAAATAATTATAGAAATTAAATTTGTTACAAATATATGATATTCAAGAAATATAATAAAACTCATAATACTTAAATATTCATGATTGCTGGGTACTAATTTAAGACGTCTTACATGGAATATTGAAAATATAATAAAATGTATAGAATTATAGAATCACAAACTATAAAATAAAATATGAATATATATTTTATTTAATAAAATAATATATATTTTAGAATAAGAAACAATATACATCTAAATATGTAATATTTTTAATATTTATTAAGATAAAAACTGGAAAGTTGAAAAGTCTGTACTTTGGCTGGGAATAAGATATCAAAGTGTTGATTATCTTCATTTTTTTGTGTTTTAATGCATCTTTAACTAATTCAGTATTAAAATATCTGGTTTCAAATATTTATGAGAGCATAAATATAATTATAAGGTGTATGTATAATTCTGTTTATAACATTATGGGTGTGTTAGAATGGCTTAAGAACACGTTTATAGTGGATTAAATATACAGATTTAATAAGATGTAGCTTATTACCTTTTTTAGTTTCATCTTTATTTTACCTTGTTCAAAGAATTTAGAAAAACACAACTTTAAAAAATAATCAGTTTAGTGCTGTAGCCTTGCCAAGCCAACTGCATAAATTAAAAACATTATCATAAGCAGATAGAAGACTATGCCTTTGAATTCAACGATCTAAAGATGCTTAGATGTTGATTTAATATCCAGCTATAATGTTATTTTTATATCAAATCGCGTGTTGGTCGTGTTGCACGTCTATAGTTTTACAACCAGCACACATGCTTGTGGTTTATTGCATCAAAGAGACTAAGTTAAATCTGAGTGACACACAAGACACCTAGTCTTCTCAGAAGGCCTGTAGTCAACTAGCATCTCCACAAGCATCAAAGGCCTCAGAAAAGCCACCTCAGCGTTTCAGCGGCTACTTATCCCACGCCATTCTCCACATATGGCTGCGTTATCCATGTCCTCTCCAGCGACGGCAGCTGGGATCTTCGCTCGACTTCCCCTCCTCTACATTCATCCTCTAACTGAGATGATGCTAGTTACAGAGAGACGGCTGATCCGAAGTGACGTGCGTGTAATTGCAATATTGTTGTGATATTCATGTGTGCTCATAAATACACTGAAACATTTGGTGTAGAAACAATTTTTACTCAGAAATTGCTAGTATACGGCAAGTAACATTAAATTAAATGTGAAGTTTTGAAGTAGAAAGACTTCAAGCATTTTCAAACATACTTTGATAATCTGTTTTATTTACAACTTCGAAAAATTAATTTTTACCTTTGTATAATCATTCTAACATGAACACAGCAATATCTCTAATAAAACAAATGGCTGATTAGAGTTTCTTGCCATCATGCATACAAATTCAGCCCATATATCATCTATAAATTGAGTGTCTATACATTTATCTCTGTCCATATTTCCCCTGGCTGGCTGCAGACGGTGAAGTATATGTCAACAAAGTGCCAGTGTGTGTCTCCTGTTTTGTTTGTAAAGTCTCTGAGGAGTAAGAGTGTGGAGTGGAGGTCAGGCTGGTTCAGTGGCTCTGAGCCCGGATGCCCAGTGCGAGGGGTAGGGTTCAGGTGTGTGCTGACCCGGACCTCTGCGGGGTCGTGTGTAAAGAGGTCGCGACCCATTGTGTGCACAGAGGGTCCATACTGATGTTCGCCCTGTTGCTGGGCTGCTGGTTCAGTCGGCAAAATACTGCTGAGTTAGAAAGTTCTCGATATCTAAGAGATTTCAGAGAATAAGTACAATCACAATATGGATGTTTAGTCTTAAATTGCACGTCATTTACTTCCTGTTGTTTTGTCAGGATGCTGTTCATAAATTTTAGAAAAGTGATAAATAACCTTATATCACCCATTAGAGGATAATCAATGCATTTCAGTTGAATGATAATTATTTATTTTTGCATTGATCTGGGAGTCATTAATGCTTATTCTCCAAAGCCTTTCTTCTCATATTCCATCTACCTTGAAAGATTCATAACCACCGTATCAATACAGCAAGAACAATTTATCATCCATATTCTACAAGGACACCGCACTTCTTTATCCTAACCCAAAAACTTCAGCTGGGAAACAGATAACTAGCTGTACCTCCAGACTTTCAGACTTTTTCGTTTTGTTTTATTGTGCTGGTTGGGATTGGGATTGTATTCATTGATCAAAACTTCAACAGGAAAGTAAAAAAAAAAAAAAAAGTTCTGAATTTTAAATATTTTCACTCAGTCTTTTTTCTGAGAAAGTCAGCAGTCATAAATATTGGGAGGTTTTAATGATTGTGGCATGAAGTGTATAAGATAAAGCATCTTTATTACATTAGCTTTTTTAACAACCATTTTTGATTAGTGTCCATATGTCCATATAAATAGAGTTGATATGCAATATTTGTAATCCAATATTTCATTTTGGTGTGAAAACCCTGTGGAAGTGAAAGAAGTGGAGATCACTTGAGGCGGAATGGTGTGAGAGGTCAACTGAAGGTCATAAATTCAGTATAGATGCTAGAAAAATGTTTTACTAAAGACTTGCACTTTATAACTCATATTAAGTTTAGATTATAATTTTATATTTATATTGAACTGAAAACAATCTTTATCATTTTTTTCTATATTTAAAGGTTAAAGAAAAATCTTACATTATATTATTATGTTAATAAAATAGTTAGATTTTTATTTGTAAGAATATATAAAGATTTTATATTGAATGACACACCATTTAGCAATCATGGATGGCCCCTCTAAAAATATTTTTTATTTATTATTATATTTAAAATTTAAATATATATTTTATAAATTACTTATAAATATTAAATACATATTTAATAAATATTTAATAAATATACTATTATTTATTTTAATAAATTACTATGTGTATAGTAATATATTACTATATAAAATATCAAAGCACTATATTAAAGGCAGCTAAATATGATGTTAAAATGGATTTATGTGCAGATTGTTTTAAATGCACTTAAAAGATTTAATAAATGTTCTGTAACATTTTATGCCAATGAAATGTTAAAAATGATGGCCCAAATGTTATTGTAATTTTGAATGGCTATATTTACTAATTTGATCCCCAGGAATGAATGAATGAATGAATACAGGCATCAGTCAAAATAAATATTGGTATCAGTGATACTTGCCTTCATTCATAGTAAAAACATACTTAGTAAAAACATGCCATTAAACAAATATTTAAAATACACTATCTTTCTACTGTTGTTACATTAATTTGGAGATTCAATGTGAAAATATATTTATGATTAAAAATTTTAATGTTAGGTGTGATTAATCACAATTAATTAAAGAAAAATTAGTGATTTATTTTTATTTTTATTGATTGACAGCAGTAATTAACACACACACACACACACACACACACACACACACACACACACACAATATATATATATATATATATATATATACATATGTAGTGAAAACTAAAAGTTGCTTAAACTACTTTAGGATGAAGGTAAAGCTATAACTGAGGATACCGACTGTGATTATATGTGGAAATCCACTGATTTTGTTATTTTACAATATAACAATAGACTATTTATTGATGCAGCCAAGTACATTAGATGTCTGAAAGCCTGCCCATATTCACTAAGAAGTTCTGAGTTGAGTTCACGCAGTCAGACAAATGAAGACAGATTAAGGTCTTGCCCTTGCATGGAGCGCTGTGCTCAAATACATCATTACGGAGACAAACCTCATTTGTTTAGTTCTGCAGCCAAAACAAGGGCTTTAGATTTAACGTTGGAACATATTACAGAGATCCATAGTTGATTTTTCAGCTTTGTTAGACATTGACTTCTGCCTCCCTCTGTTCCTTTTATTTTGTAACTTTCTGGAGTCATTCAAGGACATCAAGTTCTTCAAGTTTGGATGAGGGGGCACCAATTGGTCCACGAGGGTGAATTGTACAGCTACATCTCATACTAGTCTCTCGCTAGCAGCCTGGCAAACTACACATAGTTTAGCATTGCCTAAAACTGGCAGACTCCAGCAAAATTTTTGCACCATTGCACCTGGTCCTCAATAGGCATTATTTGACTACCTTTTGTGCCCACGCGGTGTGACATATTGCCCTCAAGCGCTGACCATCTGACCAGGGAGAGAACTTTTCACGTTAGACTAATTATAGTAATGTCTTATAAGGCTTTATTTTATTGCCGTCACTCCCTATTGTGGGACATGATCAGTGAAAGGCAATTGAGAGATGTGATTGTACAATAGCGCTATTAAACAGAAAGCACATTAGCAACACAACAGAATCACTTTAGAGATGCAGTGCTAATTTTATGTTGTTGGGTCAATGACAAAAAATACAGTGTAGACAATAAAGAAAATATTTTAAAAAAGGTTCAAGTTCTTAGAAATGTACTTTTGTATTCATGTTGATTTTACATGCTTTTGAAAAACTTCAAGAATTTTGCAACAAAAGTTTTAATTTGATGTCATATGGTGTAACCAAGTGAAAACATCTTTCTTACACTTTGAATACTTGTTACTTTTCAAAAAGGTTTTTAAATATTTTTTCAAAGTAAAAAGATTTTTACAAATATAAAACTGTTTTATTCATTAAATATCATTGTTTTTTAGAAGTCTCACCACATGTCATTTTACAACCTAAAATACCCTTGCCTTGTCAATTTAAGGTCAAATTATCTTTTAATATTTTAAGTCACTCAGTGACCTTGAAACACAGTCAGGAAGGTCTGCACATGACTGTTTGTTGGTTGCACCAAATGACTTTCAAAAAAAGTATAATTTTAATAATTAAATAATTAAGGATCAATCTAAACTGTGTTACTTAAGGTTTTCTTTGCAAGAATTACATTAATTTAATTTAATAAAAAATATATTCTACACCATGATATCAGGACAGTTGTACCACCCTGACATTTTTTACTTTGTGCCCTAAAAATTATCAAAATTAATTCAGAATTTAAAAACCTTTTAATCATGGAAAAGGTGTGTATGTATGTGTATATTTATAAACTTTTAATCTAATTAATTACATGTGTTGATTAATTAATTGAATAGCAAATTAATCACTTAATTTGGGCTGAGAAACTAGCCCCAAAAGATCATTTAAAATTATTTTTGTGTTAGATGAGAAAAGCATTGAATAGACATTTACAATAAGTAGCTTTAGAAATAAATATTTTGATTCAACACAGACAATATTGACAATACTGTGTCTAAAATGCAACACAATATTAACTTGTTTAATACATTTGCAATCATGCAGCTGGGAAAAAAGCAGTACTCTTGCTCATGTGATTCTGCCGAACTATATCATATGATATAAATATAAGACAAAATCTATGTATATATACAAACACATGTGTGTGTGTGTGTGTGTACGACTAAAATTGGCAGACTCTAACCAAATTAATGGATAGTGTCAGTGTCATGTCATTGACCTACATAACCTTAACCTAGTCCTGAACCTTATTAATACAGTCAGAAGTTTGTAATTTGCCTATTGCATTTGCAGTTTCCACAATGATGACATCACAAAGGCCACATAAACATGACTATATTAGTTTGAGTAGTGTTGATATAGAAAACATTGTGGTCTGAGATGTCACTTCCAATGCCATGTTAACACTGCCCATTAGCTTAAACCAGTGACTTGCTAAAGCTAACTCAAAGACGTTGCACTTAGATGTTGGGAAAGAGACGAATGAAGACAAAGCACTTGCACTGGTTCAACTCCTATTGATCTAGGAAGCGAAGGGCTTAAGGTTACGGCTCTGTCTAAGCTCAATCCAGGCATGAAATGGTCCCTAGATGCCGTTTCCATCTGAAGCCAAGGTCTTAGCTGCTGTGTGTTTCTCTGGGTTGTACAGACCTGTCCTTGAACTCAGCTGGAGGGGAGAAGACTAGTTTTCTCTTTAAAAAGTTGTGAGGAAAAAATGATCCTCCCGCGATTCTCCGGTGTAAACCAGAGACTTGAGGTGATATAAAAGACGAAAAAAGGTACAAAGTGGGGTGTAGGCAGAGCGCTACATTTGTATTGTTTTTTACGGCTGTGTTGCGCATCGATGCGTCGCATACCCCCAGCTAACTGCAACACATTTCCATTATTCAGCCTCATTACCGCATGGCAATAAATAAAAACACGGCATCTAAAAATAAAAACGACTTGAGAATTAATTAAACTTTGACTCAGCTAACAGAAACAGATGTGTCCTATTTAGGCTAATATCAACTCTATCTAGCGTGTGAGTTGGTAGAACTAGTGATTGATAGTATCGGTCATAAGTAGAGCCGTAAAACTGCCCGATAGTTTTCCACAATTGTACGCCACTGAAATTTCGCAGGCTAGATCTCTTATATTCCTTTATTCAAACACCATCGATTGAATAGAGTGATCAGAGACGTTGCCCTAAGAGAGGGAGATTAAGGCCCGGCTGACACATGGAAGGCATGCTGGACTTTGATGATGCCGCTGCGTATCCTTTTGGGCTTTCAAACAACACGGAGCGCGAGCGCACTACCTCGCTCAGCTGTCTGGAGAACAATCATTCAGTACAAAGCGCTGTCAAAGCTTCAGCGAGTTAAAACATCAGCCCAACCGGTCGCTAATTCAAGCAGCCCTGCCTGGATCTCACAGTGGGTTTTTGCGTCCAAATTCCCTCGTGTAATTACCGGTGTTTTCAGAGGCCGTGTTGAGAAATTCTCCAAAATGATGGACCTCACAGATGGGTGTGTTAGCTGTATGCTAATCAGTCGTTTATAGCTTTGAGTGTCATTGTATTAGGATCACACAAACTCCTTTTTTTATCGACAGGGTGTCTCGGCAGCCAATATGAAACGGTTTCCACTCTACATTTAGGCTGGGAAATTTTTGCATCATTAAAAAAACATTAAAATGCTTTCATAAAGTACATTTTTCAGAAGTCTGTGAAGATTAAAGCAAAACAAACCTAGAACACTCTCATCTATAGCTCATTTGTTTGTTTTCATCAAGTACATTTTTAAGAAGTACACGAATCTAGTAAGATTTAAGCAAAACAAACCAATAGCACTTTAATCTATAGCTTAGATATCGTTTGTTTGTGTATTTATCTGTGTGTTTGTTTGTTTTTTAAGAAGAACAAGAAGCCTATATCACTTTCAAGCTTAGATACTGTTTGTTTGATTTATCAAGTACATTAGAAAGAACAAGAAATCTAACAAGATTCAAGCAAAACAAAATCACTCCCATCTGTAGTATATATTTAGTTTTATTTTTTGTTTGTTCATATATTCATTCATTCATTCATTCTAGTAGATTTTTAAAAACAAGAAGTGTAGCAAGATTTAGCTAAAATCGTAGTTAATTAAGTTTTAATAATTAATAATTACAGTAATTACATTAATAATATACTAAATAAATAAACAAACAAATATATATATATAAACTAAAATAGTTTATATATTTGTTTGTTTATTTATTTAGTATATTGTTTCATTAAATATTATAAATATTTTTTATATATTTATTTAAATGTAAAAATGTAAATCAAATATTTGGTTATTTATTTAATTGAAATAAATGGAATAAAATATATATTTATTTATTTTATTAATATAAAAATATCATGAACAATTTCAGGACATTTTCCCATCCGTTTCCTTTGTAGCTCTTTAAAATAAGCTATTATAATATTGTACAAAACCAGACACTTTTTTTTTGTCAAAAATATGAATTTATTTGCGAATGTCACATGTGAATTGATAGAAGAATATATATTCTTCTGAACTTCATTTAGCATACATAACTTAATTGAGTAAGCATATCGTCTGGCCAACCTGGTCTCATGATTTGTAAGATTTTGTACAGTTGGGTCAAAAACCTAAAGTAACCATAAAGCCACAAACCTAAACATAACCATTATCATAGTAGGGAAAAAATGAAAAGTTAACGTATGATATTATATGATTTAATCACGTACAAATTATTATGAGACTGTTCTATCTGACCATTGCATCAAAAGCTGCTTTTGATTGCATAAAAAATCTGTAGCCTGAAGCATGTCTGTTCAGAGGCAGGATATGTAGTAAAATATTCATTACTGGTTCTAGAGATAACCATGTATTAAGGAAGTAAAAAAAGTACATTTTGATTTTGATTTCATGTTGACTTAAAGCAGGGGTGACCAAACTTGCCAGTGCCCTCCAGGACCGAGTTTGTTGACCCCTGACTTAAAGCTTTGTGTGGTTGCTGTTTACAGCTAGTTTTTCCTTCTTGTCCTCTCGCAGCAGACAAGCTCACACTAAAGAAAGACACAGGAGGGGAGACATAAAAGGCATATGACAGCACTTTTTATGACAATTACCTTTAGGTCAAAGTAGTTAACCCGGCAAAATTATCCATGGCCACATCCACACTCTGCCTTCAAAACAAACCAGCGAACAGAAAGAGGTTTTTTTAGCCCCTGGCTTACGCCAACTACCATTACAGAGAAAAAGAGTGCTAAGTGCGTAACAGAGGAGGGCAGGTGGAAACTAATTCATGCCTGAGGTGATCCGTAGAACATGGATCATTTCTCCTCGCCTGTTTTCTTCTTTTTTGACTGAGAGCTGGGCATGCAGTGGTGAAACAGATCAATTCGTGTGCAATACAGGAATCTGTATCATAAATGCTATGGGGCTACATAGACATGTTCTTTACACCCTTAAACAGGACGAATCTCACAAAATTAAAAGAAATGAGCCATTACATTTTGCTTTAAAAATATATATATTTTTTGCATTAAGATATTTTGCACTTTGACATTATTTTCATGAAAATGATGCACATTTTCCACCCAAATTTGAATTATAGTAATAGGGGGGAAAAAATGTATACACATCATTCTCATTAGTGTAATATGAAAATATAATGATATATTAATTTAATTAAGAAGTATTTAGACATTATGGTAGTTTTTGCTGTACTGCCTTTTGTCTGATTTTTAATGTAAACAAAATTATTGTATTACAGTCTTTTTATGGAGAAAATATGTAATAAAAACACTATGACAGTATTGGAAATCACATTGACTTATTATATTTTAGAATATTTTAGAATGTTTTAATACTTAAAAATACTAATGATATTTTACTAAAAAGAATTTAAGTTGTTCCCAGGATGTCAAACCTGTTATCGAAATAGCTTCCCCTTATTAAAAATGATGTACACTCATAATGTTATTATCTTTTTGGGATGTGATTTTTTTTTCAACAACACTATTAGTACACTATTTAATATTTTGTTGGGTTTGACATCAGGGGATGATCTTAAATAGACATTATCAGTGATTTTTAGTTTAGGGGTGGACCTTCATTCTTGTTTTCTAAAAGTCATACGTTTTCACATTTTACAAACTCATATGAAATTGCTACCTCGTAAAATAGTTAGTATAGTAAAATATTTTTTTCATGAGATTGGGTTTGCTAATAGCCTATATAATGGCTAAATGAACAAAAAATGTCAACCCTGTTACAATAATTTTGTACATTTAAACAACTGGATATATGAAAAAAATGTCAGCATTAAATTCTATATCATGTGAAAACTTTACAATAAACACACACAAAAAAAGTTAGTGCCTAAATAAACTGTAAAACTGTCAACCCTGTTACTCGAACACTAGAACTACCTGGTTTAATGATGCATTACAGTATTGAGAATTTATGGAGAAAAATGTGCTTAATTGTCATGAATTTACTGTTACGAAGCAAAACATCTTAATATTCCTTATAACAGGGGTGAAATGTGACCTGGACATATTATTGTGAGTCACTAAAACACACTTATCCTCAGAGATTATTCTGAGTCTGGACGGATGTTGATGGGTTATTCTACATCCGTTCAACAGAAATAGTGGTGTTGCTGCAAAAGAGTGTAGAAATAAATGAATGAAAGGTCAAATGCAGGCAATTTTAGGAGATTATTCTGTAATTAAATCATTTGTATTGCAGGCCCAAAAGTCCAAAAAAAGAAATTCATAGATGTTTTCTTGTCTCCTGAGTTTTGAACTTCCTATGTCTGCTTTGCATTTCTTCCTTTGACATCTTGCTGACATTGAAAAGTTATCTGTATGCATAATGTCTACATCCATTAGAGAAAAAAAAACATTACCTTCTGCAAAATGGTGGATCAGCATAGCAGATGTGTCTGTTGCAGGAAAACAGAAGTGTTAATAAAATATGAAATGAGTTACTATGGGGTAAACATCAAGCGTCTCACTTCTTTCTATAATTACATATTTCATATTCCTCCCTGACATTTTGCGATGGTGATCATTTTTAAGTGGGACATTTGAATAATGTGCATGTTTTTTTGGCACCTCTGTCACAAAATTTTTACTTATTACATTGATAGCGGCAAAACTGAGCTTTTGTGTTCGTGCTTTTTGTGTATTGACTGTGTGAAGTGCAAGGCTTTACAAAACACACCGTCTCCCCTCGGCTGCGAGAGAAAACACAGACTGTGCTGACTGGGTGGAAGAATTATACATTTTGGGGAGCTGAATCGATGTAATTAAAATTGACCTCCGCTTTGTGGATCTCCTTCTCGTTTCAAAGTGGGAACCTCAGCAAAGTTCTTGTTTTCTTCAGCCCTCAAAATTGCATCAATACTATCGTCACTGACAGCCTGCTTGCGAGCTTCACAGGCTGCTGTCTGTAAGACAAAACATCTGTTTAGGTCAGCAATATGACGGCTGTGATGGGGTGATGATCTGTTTATTGCTCTCCATCAGAGCCAATAAAGGTTGCTTTTGTGTTCCTCATACTGAATGCTCACGTCAGGGAGCTCTGCATGTGTATGAGTTTCTGTGAGGGCGTATACATTTACAAAACAATCTCTGGCACTTCTGCATGGTTGCCTTCTTTAGAAATGGTGGCAGGAATTGTCCATCCCTGTTATTGATAAGATTAAGCACTCTGATGATTAGCAATAAGAATGCAAAGAAGAAGCTGAATTAGCCTCGCTATTGTTCATACTCTTGAACAAACCTGTAACCCTAAGCATTGTATTTCAGAGCATAAATGCATAAATTTGTGCTAAAGACATGAATAACATTTCCAATAAAGTGGCTTGTTGAGAATAATTTGTCATTGGCTACATAAAAAAAAGCTTATCACTTCTGGTTGTTCGTTGTTGTTGTTTTTCTTCAGGAAAAATCTTGGAGAATTTATTGAAGGATATTTTGTAAATTATATTTAATATAATTGTATATATTATTACTAAATTTAATGTCTTTTTTACAGTTTATCATTATTTATATTAAATTGCATTTAAAAATACTTGTGTGTTAATAAACAGCTTCCTTGAACTGCTTTTGTTTGTTTGCTTTGGTTTTAACTGACCTTTCGCTAAGGCCCGCCTTAAAAACATTGCTAACCTATCCTACATTAGCAAATGTTGAACAACATGTCAGCAATGGTGGGATCACATTTACTGTTGCTCTGTGAAATTGCATGGACAAAACAGTTGTTTCAATAGAAATCTTCGCGATCAGCAATTTTGCGTGAAGACAAAAATTTCCCCACGCAAATTTCAAGATTTTCATGTGAATCGGCCGGATCGACCAACAGAAAGTTGCTTGCTTTTTAAGTGACTTGTACACATTTTGAATGGATCGCGAAATTTTGATTGCTTGCAAAATTTTACAGAATTTCCAATATCTGACTATGTGCATTAAAGGGGTCATATGATGCAATTTCAAGTTTTCCTTTCTCTTTGAAGTGTTACAAGCATGTTCATATAATGGTACTAACTTAAATTTCTATTTTATTTAAGTACAGAGTCTCCACTTATAATTACTCAACAGCCTTTTATATACAGTATTATTATTCAATTTAATGTAATTTAATCACTTTTTAATTATCATTAATTCTGTTAAAGGGGTCCTATTATGCTCTTTTACGAAGTCTTGATTTTGTTTTGGGGGTGTACTAGAACAGGCTCTCATACTAGGTTTATAGCCGCCTGCAGCTTCAGTGTAAATACTGCGTCAAAATCAAATAAATTTGAGCACGATTTAAACCCGGATGATTGTGACCACTCTGAGTTCATCTGTCTTGGGAAAGCTAGCGTGTCTCCGACACAGTGATAACACTAGTTGCCTTCTCTAGTGCAGCTCAACCAGGTCTCGTCCCATTCGTCGATATTTGTGATATCACAAATCCTGGAAAATATGCGTTGTAGTCCAAACGAGTCATTCGTTGTAGTTTTTGAAAAGTGATTTCTGTTAAATAAAATATCTCCTTTTGAATTGGACTTTGAGCTTTGGAACTTTGTAGATCTTTTTTGTGCTCAAACAGCAACATTACAGACTAACTAAAGTTGAAAAAGTGAAAAAGCATAATAGGACCCCTTTAAATTATATTTAATTTTTATTGTTATTATTTAAAATCCTAACCAATTATGAAAACAAGGAGAACCTTTGCAGATTTTCTTCCCTCAAATTTTAAACATGCACACACTACTAGATTTGAAAATCGTGGCGCATCACACAGTACAAGATATTATTAAGATTATCATGCCAGAGGGAGCGCCTCACGTGATCTCACGCAGCAGACCTTCATTGATGTTTCAGCAACTAATGTTTACATATTTTAACTGATTTTCCCACCTTCACACTCACATTACCAGATAATCTGCGCTGAACATCGGAACCGATTGAGGTCCTCAACAAGATTTTTTCTCCGATTCTCGGGAGGGGAAAATCTGGGATAAATTGGCCTAAAACTCCTATAGTGTGAGCCCGGCTTAAGACCTATCCTAGCTTAGCAATTGTTAAATAATATGTAGAACATTAGTAAGATCAATAACTTTGCATTTATTGTTGCTCTGCGAAATATAAAATAGTAATTTCAATAGCAATCTACATGATAAGCAATTTTGAGTGAGGACAAAAAAAAATTCGCCATGCAGATTTCACAGGTTTTTCACGCAAAATCGCCAGATTGACACTATTGACAAATGGATCGCAAAATTTAGTTTGTTTGTGAAATTTTGCTGAAATTCTACAATACACTTTAAAATCTGCCCGTACCTTAAGATCTTTGTTAAATTAATGGTACTAATTAATTATCATTATTTTATTAAAGTACTGAGTCTCCATTTGAACTACCCCAGTCTCCATTTTTACAGTTTTTTAAAATTAAAATCAGTGAATAAAAATGTTTTTCATTGTCATTCCAGCCAAGAATAACATCCATTCATATTTTTTGCTACTTTGATCACATTTTCCTGAGATCACACTTTTCACCAATATCTCCAGTTCATTATGAGTGTTCTGTCAAGCTTGTCTGAGCGAGCAACAGCAACCAGAGCTTAGCGAAGACTCAACTTTAACCTTTATGGAAGCCAATCAGGCCCTCTGTTGGATTCTGAGTCAAAGGTCTTGGTTGTTAGGTATATATTTACTTATTACTTCCTCTCCATAGATCTCCATAGACGTTCCATGCGGTCGACTCCAGCGCTTCCCTCCTCAAGCGTCTCTCTTCTTTGGCCCACGCACCTGTCCTACACCGCCGTGATTTATGACTTGTGTGTTCTTCATATGCCGGACCGGGGCTCAGTTCCCATCAACGGCGAAGCCCCATGTTCGCCATCGCGATGGAAAGTAGCCTCTCACTGCAGATGCTGGGGTTCAATTTAAAAATCCTCTTCTTTGGTGCTCGTAATTAGCAACCGGGGCCGCGTTGAAGACTCGCGCCTGTCATGCAGCCTGTTAAGTGGGTTCAAAGGGAGCACGGAGTGGCGGATCCGTGAGATCGAAGCCAGCGTTCAGGGGCCTTCTGGTTCGGCTCAATTTGCGGCTTCCCCTCACGTTCCTCCAGCCCTTCACTTTTATCACGTATAATTATAATTCGACTTTTCACTCTTCTTAGCCTCCTAATCGGTCAATTATGGTGTAACACAATATTGATTTGTTCCAGGAGAAGCCATTACGAATGTGCGTGCTGGAAATCAGCTATAAGCACTCTAATATGATAAATGTTTTAATCCCAGGTTTCGTTAATGTGCCATCTCAAGCTGCTATTAACCTCCAAATAAATGGTTAAATTAAACTAGTTTGGCTTTTAGACATATGAGCTCCTGGATCGGCTTTCTCAAGGCATTTCGGCTTTGATGTTGAAAAGCGCCCTCTGTGTATTATTCCGCGGCGGGAAATTCATCACATTTAACACGAGTCTGATAAATCATCACACTTGCTGTGGAATAACAGCCATTAGACAAACGTGGGATCTAAAGCAATCACTCTGTATAAACAGAAAGACAACGGGTTTCATTTTTCCAGATACGCAGGTGAACGTAGACGGGTGTTTCTTCAACCATGGCCACTTATGGCCCTGTAAGGAACTTCAACAATGTACTTTTTACTTTTCCACTAGTTTAATTTATTTAATGTAATTTGTCTAATTAAGATGTCCAAAATATGTCACAGGAGATTTCTGTCGTTTTTTGGTACAAATGCCATTTCCATCACATCTCAAAGGATATTTTGTGCTGCTTTCTGTATTTTGTGGTGGAAATGATGGTTGTGGAATTGACATTTTTGGAATAAAATGCCTGACACTGCTTTGCCTTGATGAGGATAATTTTATAGCTAACGTAAAACTTTCCATTTTATTTTTTTGCATAATTTGACAATTTCAGCTTGGTTGGAAATGACACACAATAAAAATGCTCTGTTGACAATCAGTTTACCTTGATTTTGTTTCATTTCTGTTGTCTCTGGTGAAAAATTCACTGACTTGTCAAAAAAAGCTTTATTAAATACATTTTGATGATCTCAAATGATGTGTTGTGTTAATAACATTCTGTGGCGGAAATGATGGTTGTGATAATTACATTTTTAAATTGTTTAAAAAAAAAACATTATTACAAAGGTCATTTCCAACACAGAATGTTATTAACACAACACATCATTTGAAATGAGAAAATGACTTCAGTAGATACATTTTGATCACAAGTTAGATAACTTTTTCACCAAAGAGACAACAGTGATGATCTTGTGATGAAATAAAACAGAACATCAAGGTAAATCACTAGTGAAAAGAATATATTTATTGTGCATCATTTCCAACCAAACTGTAATTTGGTTGAATTGTGCGGAAAAAAATTTAAATAATTTTATTGTATAAAAATATTGTTAAATGCTTATCATGAAATTAGCCTTAGCAAGACAGTTAAATTATTTAAATTAATAATTAAAATTATTATTTAATATACTTTACATTCATTTAATTTAATATATAAATTAATTTAATTTATTATGTAATACTATTAAAATTCATAAATATTTATTTAAAAAATATTATTTCAGATTTTTTAAAATATATTTTAAAATATTTTTATTTAGTTTTATTTTATTTATATATATATATATATTTTTTAAATATAGTTTATATAATAAATTTTTTTTATTTTTTTTTTATATATATATATATATATTTTAAGTTTGAAAATCTGGATCTAGTGCAAGTGTAAAACACTACAATCTGTTAATTTGATAAAAATCAACCCCAGGGACAGGAGTGACCATAGCTGAACACCCATCCACAACAGTAACCCAGCAGCATGCACATTATTTCAGCACAGTAACAGGAACAAACACAGAATGGGAGCATGTGGCCGTGTGTCAGAAGCCCGCGCCTGCGCCTGGGCTGAATACGGTGCCCGTGTTGGGTCGATAAGCTCCATACGGAGGGCGGTGTGTCTTGGGCCCAGGGGCCATGCAGTCTCAGGTCAGCAGATGGGCTTGTGATTATTATTTCCAGGCCTCTGTCTTACCTGACCACTTCCCCCTGCGCTTCATGAACAGCTGGTTCACTCGCTTCACTGCAATGCTCCACGGACGGCCATTTTTCTTCTTGTTCTTTACTTTGTACATAATATAAATCTTTACTGTGACCCTGCTCCTGGCTTCATCCACCTGTGTCTTACCTCAGGCGATATCTCCCACTGAGGATTCTGCGTTTTTCTTCGTCTTCTTCATCCTCAGCTGATAACCGAGAGGGAAGAAAGTAAACTCTTTTTTTGTCACACTGAGTATTGGGCCGATATTGTCGAACAGGCGGCAGTACCATCTTTGTAATCCAGTGCAGAAAAGTGCTTCGGCAAGCAAGATTCTAGTGACGGGACTCAATGGAGGGACATTTGACAAGAGCAGACCCTTCAAGAGCAGAAGTGATGTTTGCTGTCACTACTGTATTGTGCTTGTAAATATTTAATCCAAGAGAGATCTTCACATGTACAGACACACAAGAGTGAGAGAGTGAGGAGGCAACATTGTCCAAGCTCCCTCCAATGGTCTATTTTTATTATTATTATTATTATTATGACTGTAATGTGCATACTTCTGAGAAAACAGGACAACATGTAGACTTAAAATACATTAATAATAATAATAATAAATATTATTGTTATTTTTAAAATTATTGTTATAATTATTTTTACATTCTAAAGTCTAAAGAATAATAATAATAGAATAATATTATTTAGAATTTTTATTTATTTTTAAAAGCTGTAAAGAACAACAACTGGAATAATAATTAATGATGATGATTATTATTATTATTACTACAACAACTACTACTACTTCTACTTTAATATGCAGAAAAAAAGGTCAAAATATAGACTTTTAATAATAATAATAATAAATAGTATTATTATTCTTTACCATTATTGTTGTTATTATTAAATTATTATTAAGTCTAAAGAATAACAATAATAGAATACTATTATTTATTTAAAAATAATAGCTTTAAATAATGATAATGATAATAATAATAATTATTATTATTATTATTGATACTACTACTATTACTACTACTACTTTAATATGCAGCCGTCAGAGAAAACACATCAAACTATATACTTAAAATGCATTTTAAACAATAATAATAATAGTATCTGCTAAAAGATTATTTTGTCGACTGTTATGAGTACACTAGCATATATGTGTTAGCCTTAAAGCTAACAGACATGGACCACAAAACTTCAATTTTGATTCCATAGCATCTGTAAAGGGATAGTTCACCAAAAAAAATAATTTGTTCATAATTTACTCACGTTGTTCCAAACCTGTATGGCTTTTGTTGAACACAAAGTAGGATGTTTTGGACCCCATTGACCTTCATTGTATGGACAAAAACAATTGAAACATTCATCAGAATATCATCTTTTATGTTTCACAGAGGAAAGCAAGTCATAGAGGTTTGGAAAGGACATGAGGAGGAGTAAACAATGACAGAACTTACATTCACACACAAATATACAAACATCCAACCTGTGGGCAATACGGCAGTGACTGTGAAGTGTATGTTGACTTATTAAACAATATCCGTTGCGTTTCTGTCTGTTTTTCTTTACACAGGACCATGAGAGGCAGACTGTAGTTTTTTGGATGAATACCCTCTTTATGTGGACCAATTTATCACGCCACAGGGAAAAATGCTCTATATCTACATGAGCACCTGGTGTCCAGGCCCTTTCAACAGAGAAAGAAGAGAGAGAGAGAGCAGGAAAAAGATAGAGACAGCGAGAGGAATGGTTTGGATTACAAGTTGGCTGCGTTTCTGGTTTTGTAGCGAGTTCCCAAATGTACTCCTTTGCCAGTTCTAATTAAAAGCTCTTTGACAAAACCGTCAATAAAATGTATAATAAATGATATGTAAAGGAGACATAAACAATTTAAAGGTGGAAGTGCGGCAAAGATGAGGGATCAGAAAAGCCTGGCTCCAGAGCGCAGTTAAACTTGAACCGTGTCTCCATAGCAACATGCGGTGCGCGCGCGTGTTTGTGAATGGGTGGTTGAGTGAGTCTGAGGCCTTTTGTTTCTTTCGGAAATACAAAGTAAACAACAAAGTAATCCTGATCAAACATGTTTATCTGCTTGGCCAGTCGTTTTGGGACCTATTCCGATAAAGAAAGAAAAAAAAAGGTTCTTGGGGAGAGTGTGAGGGAGAAAACGCAACCAAACTGCCGGGAAACGTTTAACCGTACAGACAAAGAGAATAGCTACTGCTCTTTACAGCAGCCCGTAGACATCCCACGGCAGCTAAAAGACTTGAAGGAGCGAACGAGCCAGTCAGATAAATATAAAGAGAGAGTGGAAAAGGAGGAAAAGAGTGAGCCGTTATTTATTGATAAGGTAAGAAGAAACAACTGCGAGGAAGCAGCTTTGAAATGTACCGCCGCGTTCGGAATCGCTGCTGAAGCTCTGGCAAGCTAAGGAGGCTTTTCAAAGTTACCGGTAGCATACTGAGTGTAGCAGACAGCTAGTTTGGTCCATCAGTTTATACTGCTCCATACTACAGATGAGTTAAATAAAAATTCTTGGTTGAAAGTGGAAATTCTGGATGCATAAAACTGAACTAAAAATGCTCAATTAGAATGAACCTTTATTTTGAAACAATTATTATTATTGTTATTATTAGTAGTAGTAATAGTTGTAATTAAGAGTAATAATAACTTGTATTGATGTCTAATGTTATGTAAGTAATAATAATTATAATAATAACACTAACAACAATATGAATGAATGAGGCATATTGTTCTTCATCATAATAACTAAATACTACTTACTACAATTACTAATAATGATGAATATTCTTGATTTTCTTTAGTATTATTGTTGTTGTTGTTTTTATTATATTGTTATTCATTTGAAAGAATAACATTAATAAAATATAATTTTGTATTATTAATTAAAATGATAATTCTAAGGAATAACACAATAATAATGATATTAATAATAATATTTTTATTGTAGTCTAGTGATATGTAATCATTATTATTATTATTATCATTAATAATAATAATAATATTAGTATTATTATTATAATAATGAATGTTCTTGTTATTCTTTAGAATTATCTTATTTTATTATTGTTATTTATTCTAAATAATTACAATAATTAGAATTATAAGTGTTAATATTATAAATTTACAGTGGGTACGGAAAGTATTCAGACCCCCTTAAATTTTTCACTCTTTGTTATATTGCAGCCATTTGCTAAAATCATTTAAGTAAATTTTTTTTCCTCATTAATGTACACACAGCACCCCATATTGACACTAATGTCATGTAATTATAATGACAATAACATTAATCTATATACTAATTCATGAATAATATAATATATATTAAAATAATACTTTATTATTATTAGTGTAGGGTCAGTTGTGGCATAATGGTTAGAGAGTCTGACTTGTAACCCAAAGGTTGTGGATTTGAGTCTTGGTACCGGCAGGGACTGTCACGTCACTTTTTTTTATTATTAGCATTGTTATTGTTGTTGTTATTATAATAAGTAATATTATTAATTACGATTGATTAACAAAAATGAATATATATTAATTGATAATAATGATTAATAATAATGATGATGAATATTAATATTATTCTTTAGAAGTATTATTATTAACAACAATCAGACATAATATAATTTTATTATTATTCATTTTTAATTTGTAGTGTAATATAATTTAGCTATTTTTGTGTCTTAATTTTGTAATTAAAAATCTTTTCTTCATGTTTTAGTTATTGGATCATATCATCAGAAAAATGCAATAATGGCTGATCCAGCATTTACATTAGATATGCTTAAACTTGGATAATTTCACATACATCAGTGTCAGCAGTTCTAGTATTTCCAGTTTATTTTTGTCTTTGGGACCTGTATGTGTCATGTTTGGCCAAACATTTTTCAGTGGCCGAAAGTGTCAGTGTATTGATGCCAAGTAACTCGGCCCTTCAGTGTAGCTTCTTCCGGCAGCCTATGGTAGGATTCATATCCCCTGAGAGTGTGTGCTGGGGGTTTCCTCTCCCTCCCTCCAATATGCACTCCAGGGGAAAAAAATGGCGTAGAAATGAATTATGGAAATTTTGATTGGAAACTTGTACAGTGTCCGTGTTTCATTTAGCCCGGGCAGTGGCGCAGCGCTGCTAGGAGCTGAGCAGGAAATATCGCTCTGACTAGCGAGAGCACCTGGAGGCCGGCACACTCTGAACAGGAGAGAGCACGATTTATCTACCGAGCGGCCTGGTGTCCGCCTGATGCATGCGCTCGTGCAGGTGTATTTTTTAGTCTCTGGTAGAGCCCCAGGGTGGGTGTCTTTTTATGCTGATCTTGGACCAGAGCTCTGAAAACGTAGCATCAGGTATCTCGTCAGAAAAACAGGTTCAAGATCAGTTACTCAGCCGTCGCTGTGGGTAATGCTTCTCCATAATCATTTATTCCATCTGTTTGAACTGTACTGCAGTTTGTCTTCTGGCACTCCCAGTATGTGTCGTTGTTTTGAAGTTTGTGAAACAAGTTGAAGGAGAAAGTGGGGTGTATCAATAGGATTTATTTTGAATTATCTTTCATTTTTGCCTTTATGATGCATTAAAAGATTTCTGGTGTGAATAAATGATGTAAATGTGATGTAAACACTTCCTTTAAATGATCCTGAGTCCAACCCTATTATTGTTTAGAAGTTTTCATTTTAAGGTTTGTTTGGTCCAAAAAAATATATTATATACTGTATATGAAACATCAGTCTATTAATTCCTTAAAGGAATAGTTCAACCCAAAATGAAAGGTTTGTCACCCTCACACTCATGTTGCTACCTTTAACTTTCTTTCATCTTTGTGGTGTAAAAAGAGGAAATTCAAAGCGTGTTTTGCATGTAATTACAATGAACAAGGGCTGAGGCTTGAAAAATTTGAAAAGAATGCAAAAACATTGTAAAAGTGTAGCTTGTGCACTTTACTCCAAGTCTTTTGAAGTCATTTGCTAGCTTTATGTCAGATCTAGCTTTCTTTGACACGTTAACGAATAAAGTTTTAAAGTATTAATGAAAAAATAGATCTATTGGGTCAAATATTTTGAACGAATCAGTTGATCTATAGTTTACCAAACCAGACTGAATGATCTTCCAAATCAGACTGATTTGGTTCCCGAGTTCATCTTGACAGCTTTAGTCAATTTTTGATTGATTGATGAATTGTTCTTTCTAAATGGTGAAGGTGGGATTTTGTTGTCAAAATACAGGTTCAAGAATATGAATGTTTTGCTGTGTTTTAAGACCAAATGTAACTGTCTTGTTGGCTTCAGTTCACTGATTGTTACAGAAAGCTGCAGTACTTTGGTTTCGAAGCTTTGGTTTCTTTCTTTGATCATTTTCCTCAGATGAGAATGAGCTATAGCAGTTGTTGAGAGAGAAAAAACGATTCTTTTAATGCTGTTTTTTGTTTTGTTTTTGATATGATCAATCTGAAATACTCTAGAATGATTCAAGGAGCAGTTCACTGAAAATTCCATCATTACCCTCATGTTGTTCCAAACCTGTATGCCATTCTATCCTTTGGGAACATAAAAGAAGATATTTTGACGAATGTTTCAACTGTTATTGTCTATACAATGAAAGTCAATGGGTTCGAAAACAGGCTTTAGTCTCCACTTGCCAGGTCTTACAGGTCATACACGACCCTTAAAGTCATACAGGTTTGGAACAGCACTAGGATGAGTTCATTTAGGGTTGAACTATCCCTTTAAGATTTCTGTATGGTATTAAGTACACAACACTCACTGCAAAATAGTTGTGAAAACCTTTCCAGACCTACTGATATGCAGTGGCATGATAGCTGTTCTCGCAAGGAATCCCAAAAATATCAGTGAACTCAGTGAAGTTTAAGGATGAATCTTCTAAAATTGGTGTGCTAATCTTCTTAGCCGCTACAGGACATGTTCGGTGGAAGTTATTCCTGTCGAAGGAGGTTTCTACAGAAGAATTAACCCCAAACTCCAGGTAATTTCAGACTTTTTCTTGCAACTACTAACTTTCCTCAGAAAACAATCTATATTAGACAGTAGCATGTAGAAAGTCATTTGGCATTTTGCTAATGAACTCCAACTTGCTAACTTCAATCAGTAGGTCATTATTAGCCTTTCTTAAGTGTTAAAGTACCTCAAAATGACCAGTTTAGTACTAGGAAAAACCACAACACAAGTAATGATAGTGAGGTTTCAGCACACATTACCTCATAGCACCCAAAGGCCGGTTATATGTTACGTAAGACACTCAAAGGAAAGAACGTATCAGTCGCAGGTGTGTGTACGCTGGAGCGTGAGGCTAATGGTAGCCTGTGGAATAGGTCTGTCTGGATAAAATGGCACTATTCCATGAAATCTCTCCAAACAACACCCCTGCGGAATGGGGCAATGGAATGGCCCATCGTCACTGTGAAAAAGACAGCTCCTAAAAGCCTTTACATAAAAACGCGCCTCGGCAAACGTCCATTTAAATCATGTCATCACTTCTGCACCCGGCTGTAAATATTGAGTGAGCGAAACTCCAACAGACGTTAAGGCAATAAAGCTTCCACGGTTTTACAAAACAAGAGTTGCTAGTCACTCATGGTTTTGTCAGCGTTCAGATTTGTAGCCACTTCTTTCTCATTACCTGCGCCGTGCCAGAAGGCAGCTGTAAAATTGATTAGGACTGTATTTTGCAGACGAGGCCTGTGTTCTCTCAAACCTGAGTTATGATTTCACACAGATGCAATGCTGAAGTGAGGATTTAATTTTACACAGAAGGTATGTCACCAAAGAGACACGATGTCCAATTGTCCATAAAGCGACTGTCCTTTGCACAAGGTGATTGAAGCATAACGTAATTATACCTAAATGCTCTATTGCTGTGAGGATGGATTTCATTCAGAAATGAAACGCAGAGAAGGCCAGGAATATTTTCATTGTTGCAAAGATGAAGCATGTTTTTTTAATTGCACTGTCATGTTTGAAAACCGCATTTAAAGCAACTGTACCTTGAAATATCAGTTTAAAAAACCTTTTTGATGGTACTGGACTTCTAATAAGTCAAATGGCTTCTGTTTCTTTCTCACGTTTCCTCCAAATGTCTGTTTTGGGACTATGTAGGTTTGGCGAGTGGGTATAAAATTACACGAAAAGAGCTGACTGTATTATTGCAGCAACAAATACACAAGTCCAGCCAGAGATGGTCTTATAGTGTGTTCAAGTCCTCCTGGGAAGTTCATATTTACAAGTTGGGAAATCATAACAACGACGTCAAGTCACTTTGGTTGGTGCGAGGTGGCGATGTACCATTTCTACATAAAATTCATCAAGATTTTTTAACTCTACTTCTAAAACTTGATGAATAAATGTGCTTAGCGTGTGTTTTGCTTTTTTATGTTTTTTTTTCAAGTTATGAAGGTTCAGTAAATTGAATCGTAATTCAATTTATCGTAATTGTACAATACAATGGTATTTTGTACATGTAAGTTGTATTGTAAATGAAAAAAAAATAAATACAATTTCATTCATGTGAACAAATTGACCATCAACACAGATGCTACATTCATTGCATCCTTTTACTGACTGATGGAAACGCAGGACTAAAAGAAAGTTTAAAATTTCCCACTCAGAATTACAACTTTGTGTTGGCAATGGCATTCGTGTGCAACTCGTACATTCGATCTATGACTTGAATGCACCATTATTATTGGGAGATACCAGGGTCCGCAGCTCTACCATTGAGGAAAGCGTAACGGCCAACTTGGGTCACACGTGCTGTGAAAACTCAACACATTACAGCCTTGACATTATGGGCTATGTTCTCCTTCCCTGTGTACAGTAGCATTACGCTATGTTTACTAACCTTGGAAGCTTGCCTTAAAGATGAGGTAAGCAATTTCTGGTAGCCAGTGTTGACATTTGAAATCACCAAAACAAACCAGCCCCTACCCCAAAAGGGTCTCGCCCCTATTTTGATAGCTCCGCCCCACACATACGTACGCAACCCAGGCAACGATTAGTTCTGTGAAACAAAGCAAAAATTAAGCTTTAGCGTTAGTTCTGGCAGGTCACGTGAGTCAAGCTTGCATCAGCTGATTCTCAGCGGATCACATCTACCTATAGGAATACGACACCTGTCGCGGCATTCCTATATAAGCTCTATTCAGTATTATTCAGCAGCTTTTCAGCTTGCTCCGGAGCAAATTACCCTCCTCCATCCCCAGCTCCACCTTTCGCCACAGTCAGGACTTAGCTTTCTGATATTCCTAGCTAATCAGACTCCTTTATCTTGAATAAAGTGTTACACTTAAATATCATTAAGTACATTAATGATATCTGCCTTGTTCTGTTCTGTTCTGTTAACCCTGGGGGGTTATTATTGCTGCTCTCCCTGCTCATTCATGACAGGCTGCATGGATGGGCAGGGAGGTTTTTGCCCAGAACAGAACCATACCGCCAAACCAAACTTTATGCTAAGTATCTATCATTTTGACGATAGTGGTCCTGACAGAACCAATGTTACACCGTGTCTACACCTGACGCGAGTGGCGCAGCGCAACAAAATACTATGAAACTCATTATAATCAGTGATGCTGTCTACACCATCATATAAATACATATCTATGGTCTACACTGGATGCGGTGCGGCACGACACGACAAATCCCCGACAGAAAACTGCTGCTGCGTTCTATTCATGACGTATTGACACAAATTTCAAATGATTTTCAACGGTCGCTTTGTCGCGTCCAGTGTACTAGACAGACTTTAGTCCCGAAAAGACTTTACTAATGTCCGTCCTGTGCGCACTGAACGGTCTCTCCTCTACATCATGAGTAGACATGCCCCTTACTGCTGATTGGCTACAAGTTTGTTTTGCTAGTCGGCCCGAATCAGTTTTCTAAAGCATTTTTGAAAAATCACTTACCCCACCTTTAAAGTGGCTTCAGTACAACGATCCATATATTTACAACAATGAATTCTACTCACTTAACTGTAGGGGGCTCCAGAGTTGTAAAAATACTCAAAACTGCCAGTAGGTGGCAGTAAATGTCTTAATGAATAAGCCATTGGTTAATTTATTCATTCATTCGATTCATTCAAACAGCTGATTTGATTCAGGAATGAAATGGCTCTCTTTATGAATGGACCTTTGAATCATTGGTTCACCCGATTCGTTCAAAATGTGGATTCTGCCTTTCAACGAAACACAAGGCACAGACCAACTGCTAGCTGAGCAGTAGGCAGGCCTTCGGGCACCAACCGCCTGCTCTTTACCCACGGGTAGTGACGATGCCATCCGCGCCTCCAGCCCTGCTCCCCATCTCACAGTCTCTCTCTCTCTCTCTCTCTCTCTCTCTTTCTCTGTCCGTCACACGTGCCTGTGGTGGAGACCTGGCAAACAGCCGATTCGTTCAAAATGTGGATTCTTTTTTCTGATGAATGTGGTCAGCCCTCCTATAAAAACACACTCTGCCTTTCAACGAAACACAAGGCACAGACCAACTGCTAGCTGAGCAGTAGGCAGGCCTTCGGGCACCAACCGCCTGCTCTTTACCCACGGGTAGTGACGATGCCATCCGCGCCTCCAGCCCTGCTCCCCATCTCACAGTCTCTCTCTCTCTCTCTCTCTCTCTCTCTTTCTCTGTCCGTCACACGTGCCTGTGGTGGAGACCTGGCAAACAGCGCTGTGCCTTGCCAAGGAAGATTTATACCTGGAGCTTGACCCAGTTCTGTTTGCATCTATATTAGCGAGGACAGAGGGCTGGGTACTGGGAGAGGGAAAGGTCAGCCTAGGTACTCCACTGATGTATCAAGATGATGGACCTCGCTAATTTAGTTAGCAACAGTTGTCCCCTCCGCTGCCACAGATGGTCCGCAGTCGTCGCAGCTCAAGGCGAAGGTTTAAAAATGAATACTTGAACTGAGGCTTTAAAGAACACAGCCCTGTACATGAGAGAACATGTTTACGTTCTGTAGAGGCTGGGTGTGTAAAATTGTGCACAGAGGCAATTGTAGATACAAACAAAGCCTACAAAGAAAGATTCAGATCAATGACTTCATTCATTAGTATTCACAAGTATTCACGCATGAAGTTTGTTTCTAGCATATGTACAGTATGTATTTGTACATTTGGATAAACACTGAATCAAACAATATCAGGGTCAAAGACACATTTTATTAATTTATTAAAAAATGCATTAGAAATAAAATTTACCAGAGTTATTATAGTTTACTAAAACTAAAACAATCGAATAATATGTATATATAATATAAAATAAAATTGTAATATATTTATAAAATAAATGATAACTGAAATTAAATTAAATATAAGAAAATATATATATATATATATATATATATATATATATATATATATATATATAACAAAGAGTGAAAAATTTAAGGGGGTCTGAATACTTTCCGTACCCACTGTATATAAGAAAAAATATATATATATATTTAAGCTAGTTGCCAAGGGAACATTTCTGTCAAGGGAACAAACTAAAATAAGTAAAACATCTTATTAAAAAATCCAATGTACAACCAAATACAATAAAAAATGACAAAACACAACAAAAAAATCTAAAACTTTAATGATTACATTTTTAAAATGAAAAATTTGAAATTTTTATGAAATTTTAAAAATTACTTCAGTGAAAACTAGTATCTCCATGATATAAAAATAACACTGATTTATCATAAAATGCCTTGAATGCACCTCTTCTATGATGAGAATTTTTAAATGTATGAATAAAATACCTTTTTGATATTTTTTGGGCCATTAATTCAAAATGTCATGTGGTGCGACTCCCCTAAAACTTATTTATAAATCTATAATGCATGATATTTAACTTAAATACATTTTTAAAAACTTATTGAAAATAATGATCAAGTACACTGTACATATTCATCTATCAAATATTTAAGGAAAATATTTTATTACTTTTTACTTGGTTACACCACATGACATTATAATTGAAACTTTTCTTGAAAAGGGTATGAAAGTTACAATCACATAAAACCAATATGAATACAAGGAATACATGGCACATGTATTAAATAATTTAAATACATTTTTCAAAGGTTTTTCTGAAGGGTATTTACCTAATTCAGCATTTTAAAAAAATGAGTTTTACAAATGTGTATGAGATCACCCTGTTACTACATACAATTTCATTTCTTTGCTAGGACAGTTATTAATTGTGTGTATTATTTTTGCTCATTTTACTAACGTTAAATAGCATAAGTGCTTTTTGGCGATTGACAAAGCTTGGACTCTAAAAGAACAATTTTATTTTAACACTTTTATTATTTTCAATGATTTTCCTTCCATTTGATATATTAATGTCATCATATTTAAAATCATCATCTCATCATATATTTGAAGGCCTCACTGTTGCATAATAAAATAATCTATAACAGTCCACTGAAGGGCAATAAAAATCACATTCTTGACTGTAAATGGTTCTCGACGAGAATAATAACAGCGGCTAAAAAATTTGTTTTGCCACAGACTCATTTACATGATAGAATAACCTTCCAAAGAGGAAAAAAAGAAGGAAAAAAACAAGAGCATAATATATGCGGCGTGTTTGTGGTCATGCACTTCAGTTGTTTATTACAGAGAGAATTGTATTAAATCACCCCACAAGAGGAGTGTGTCGGGGGGGAGAAGACAATGAAGCAGGCCTGTGGATATAATGAACTCCTGTGGGGATAAGCACACCTCACTATAAAGGCCTAACCACAAATTAAGTGCTTGTTGCCATCATGTCTTTGTAGAACACAGGCGTAGACATAACCTGCATGACTATGTGCCACGTCTGAGCTGCCGCTGTTGTCTTTTTCTCTGCTGAAGGAAAGACAAAGACGAGAAACGCTGTGGCCCTTTCCCATGGCGGCTGGTGGCATACTTGCCGTCTTTTGATTCTCTTCCATGTCTGTGTTTATAAAAGGCGGTCTAGTGAGCTCGGTATTGGCTTGACACTCAATTTATATATGGGTTTTTTCCATATTTGATCAAACACTTCAGAACCCAAAAGCTGCTTAGGTGTTTTTATAAGCATTACGAATGGTCTGTATGACTAGCCGAGTAAGGCCAAACTCGCAGAGGACTATTTTATGTTCCCAGAGGAATGTTTTATTTAGATGGAGCGCCTCCATAGCTCAGGAGACTTCACAGTTGAGTTTCAGAGAAGTTTCACCTCCTAGCAGCTCCATATACAGCTTTGGATTCTTTTTAGAACTATTATGACTGAATTTCTGTCACTGTCTTTATTTTGTAATTGTTGTATTTTCTGCATATGTGTGTAGCTAAGAGATATTTGCTTATTGTCATGAATCCCCCAGCCTGACAATATGTCTCTTAAACTGTCTAGTATGGCAGCTGATCCCCTTGAAGCTTTCGCCAAATTCAAGAATTACCAATAAATGTATTATTTTCAAAAGTGGTCCTGACTGAACTGTATATAATATGTACATAGTGTATATAATATGTACATAGTTTTCTGCTCTAGTATTCATTTTGATTGCTTCTAGATTTTTACATAAAAATGTAATATGTAATATGTTAAATAAGGCTATTTGAAAGAAATATTTGAGTTCATACTGAAATCTGTGACTTTTGTTTGTAGATTCGGTGCCTTGGCAAGTTTGAGAGACTGTTGAGATCTCTTCTGGAACTCTGGAGGAAGCAGATGTGAGTTCTTGGAGAGAATGATGCTAGCAATGCCAGTGTCATGGGTTCATTTGCTGGGAAATTCATGACCTGAATGTCTACTTAGAAATATAATGAAGGATCATCTTTGCAGGGGAAACATCTGAGAAGTCAGAAATCCAAGCCAAAGCCTCCATTTGTGCTCCATTTGATCTCACTGGAGATCTTGGGGAAACAGTTGAGATATTATAGAGATGTCCTTTGTGTGTTTTCTATCCAGTGCTGTGCTATTTATCCACTACCTGAACAATAGAGGTAAGTCAGTTGAGAAACTCATCACAAATAACTTTTCCCCCTCAAAACAGGGAGGCCCATCCAGCAGCCTTTAATCAATACAGGAAGCATGAACTTCAGGGGACATGAGGAACCTCTGACCGCAGATGAAGATTAACCACCACTGCCTCAGACACGTTGTGCCCGTCTTCATCTCCACAAGCTCTGGCTACCAACAGATCCATCTATCACCAGCGATCAGACGCTGTTTTTCTAACCAAGCAACACAGGGTGACATGTATTTTCCGCAGTAGTCCTAGGTGAGCTTCTGTATCATAAATCACATCAGACAAAGCCCAGCTTGACCTCTAAATGGGGAAGATATCGTCGTATTCAGATTCTCAGTGGTGAGGGTTGCTCATAACCTCGGGCGTTTTTTTGCTTGTCTTAGTTTGAGCTTTGAACAATGTTTGACTAATCCCACAGGCCAGGCGAGAATAACAAATGATCCATGTCTTGAGCTCCATGGTGTGTGCTTTCCAGTAGACTGAAGCTCTCGCCGTGTCTTCCTGTATCAGGTAGAGTGGCAGTTCGCAACTGGTTCTAAACATTGGATGTAAAGTGTTGACCAAAGAGACTGTGAAATCTATTAATAACACTAACACTATGAATTAATAATGTGACAGTCTGACTTACCATTTTGTTTCTAAATGTTCTCAGTAGCCTGTAATTCACTTGATTTGTTGGTCAAACAACATTGGACCTCATTTATCTCATTGTATGAACCAAAAAATCTAAAGCTGAATGCATATAGGCCTTAGTCTGGTTAGACGATATATTGAGTTTAATGTGGATGAAATAAAAATAAAGGTGCTTCAAAAGGTTCTTCAAGCGATGCCATAGAAGGACCATTTTTGGTTCCACAAAGAACCATTCAGTCAAAGGTTCTTTAAAGAACCATCTCTTTCTTACCTTTTTATAATCTGAAGAACCTTCTTTCCCCACAAAGAACCTTTTGTGAAACAGAAAGGTTCTTCAGATGTTAAAGGTTCTTTATGGAACCATTTAGACAAAAAGGTTCTTCTATGGCATCGTGAAGCACCTTTATTTTTAAGAGTGTAGGCCCAATCCCAATTCTACCCCTTAGCCCTTCCCCTTTCCCCTGGGTGTCTCAATTCTCTTTTGGTTGAAGGGGTAGGGGTAAGGGGAAGGGCCAGACAGCCCTTCAAACTAAGATTTTTCGGGACCACACTTCAAATGAAGGGGTATGAATTATCTCAGCGTAAACTGGCTTCAGCAGAAACATGACTGCCAGAGCGAACAAAAAGACACATAAATGTAAGCATTTTTGGCATTAATAAAGATTTTAACGAAAAGTAATCATTTGTTTTTTTGTTACATTCAATCGTGAGTTCATATTTATGGTCATGCTACTCAAAGAAATGTTTGCAAAAAATCGCTAATATTTGCTAACTAACGTCATATCATTATAGACTGCACGATAGTGCCACAACATATTTTCATGTCTGATCAGAGCGATAACCACCGTAGACATTGAGGGGGGCTAGTCCCCCAAATAATTAGAAACCCCTTTTCTCAAATATTGCCAATTCGAGAGAGAGAGAGATGAAAGTTGCGTATGTCCGTTTCTCTTTTTAGAGTGAGTATACTTCAAAAACAGCGATTTTATCCTGTCGATGCTAGAAAATTTAATGTAGCGATTCAGTGTTTAAAGTCCTCGATCAGCGATTGATCCAGAATATCCCGAGCCGGAACCCAACTCCTCTCCTCCGGACCGTAATGACCAAGAGAGGGAGGCAACTTGAGCCGTACCGCCACCGGATTAAAGACCTTGGTGATCTGGTATGGACCAATTAACCTAGGCGCTAACTTGCGAGAGACCGCCTTGAGAGGCAGGTCCTTGGTAGACATAGCTGGAATGTGGTGACGATCAGCCGCTGCTTTGGTCAGTCTGGAGGCCTGGACCAAGGCCTTCCTAGCCTTCCTCCAGACACTACGACATCGCCGGACAAAGGCTAGGGCAGACGGTACCACAGCATTGGGTTCCTGAGAGGGAAACAAAGGAGGTAGATAGCCAACAGAACATTCAAATGGTGACATACCTGTGGATGCTACTGGCAGAGTATTGTGGGAATACTCAATCCAAGTGAGCTGTTGGCTCCAAGAGGCAGGATTGCGGGATGCCATGCAGCGGAGAGCTCGCTCGAGATCCCACAGCGTTGGGTGCCTGAGAGGGAAACAAAGGAGGTAGATAGCCAACAGAACATTCAAATGGTGACATACCTGTGGATGCTACTGGCAGAGTATTGTGGGAATACTCAATCCAAGTGAGCTGTTGGCTCCAAGAGGCAGGATTGCGGGATGCCATGCAGCGGAGAGCTCGCTCGAGATCCTGATTGGATCGCTCACACTGTCCGTTGGTCTGGGGATGAAAACCTGACGACAGACTCGTAGAGGCCCTAATCTGTCGACAAAAACGGGAGACAAACTGGGGACCCCTATCAGAGACCACGTCAACCGGAAGACCATGGATCCGGAAGACGTGGTCAATTACCAGTTGGGCTGTCTCCTTGGCAGGGGGAGTTTGGGTAGGGGCACGAAATGAACCGCCTTAGAGAAGCGATCCACCACCGTGAGAATAACGGTGTAGCCTCTTGAAGGGGGTAAGCCAGAGACAAAATCTAAGGCTACGTGTGACCAGGGACAAGAGGGGATGGGCAGGGGTTGGAGTAAACCAACGGAGGGACGGTTAGAGACCTTGTTCTGGGCACAAACAGAGCAAGCCAATACAAACTGCCTGACGTCTTGGCCAATAGAGGGCCTGACGTCTTGGCCAATAGAGGGCCACCAAAATCGCTGGCGGATGGCAGCCAGTGACCTCCTGACTCCTGGAAGGCAGGCAACCCTAGATTCATGCCCCCACTGAAGGACCTCAGGGTGCAGCGCAGCTGGCACGAACAACCTACCCGCAGGACACTCAACTGGCACCTCCACCCTTCGTCCGGCCTCCTCCATCCTCTGCTCGACGTCCCAGAAGAGGAACCCCACCACCACTCCTTCAGAGAGTATGGCATTGGCCAGGGTCTCCTTTCCTGGGCGCTCAAACTGGCGGGATAGAGTATCGGGCTTAACGTTCTTGGACCCGGGCCGGTACGAAAGGGTGAAGTTAAATCGGTCAAAGAAGAGTGCCCAGCGAGCGTTAAAGCATATTTTAGTTTACCATAAATGCTTGTCAGTACATTTGGCAGTATACTCATATTTCAAAGACTTTAATAATGTAATTAAGTAATTATGAACATTACATACAGAGATGTATTTAAATCCTACTTATGTGGGTTTAAAAGAACACTAGTTCTTTTAATTTCATTTAATATAAATGTACTGTAAACAGCAATACAGTTTCATTTAATTGCAATTAACAGTCTGTAAACATTACATTCAGTTCACAACGGGATAGCTGACCCAAAAATGTTGTCATTATTTACTCGACCTCATGTTGTTCCAAACCTGTATGAATTTCTTTTTCTGCTGAACATAAAAGAAAATACTTTGAAGCATGTTCATAACCGAAAAGTTAGTAGTAGTCATTGACACCCATAGTATTTTTTTCGTACTATGGAAGTTAATGGCACCTGTTTGGTTACCCACATTCTTCAAAATATCGTCCTTGTGTTCAACAGAAGAAAGAAGCTCATTCAGGTTTGGAACAACATGAGGTTGAGTAAATAATGACAAAAAAAATCCTAATTTGTAAGAATAAATTAAATGAAAACGATCCAATTAAGTATATTCTATTTCTGTACTGTCATCTTTTTAAAACTGTGCTAAAATGTACTTCTTTTGGCCTAGAAGGACTTGAGGAGAGCACAGATAATTTGTGCTTGAAGATCAAGTCTGGATGAAATATAAATTGCTAACACCCTCTGCGATACCCATGCCTGTTTGTCTGCAAACCGAGATCAGAGGAAGCGCAATCAATGTCCTCAAACTGGACCTCTGGATCTTCATTCTCCAGGATTTGATGCAACCTTCCCAAAAGTGCATCTGCATACTGTTTAAACTAGTCTCCACCAGTTCTCTGCACATCTTATGAATTCATGTGCTCTCCAGGTACATTCACGGTCCCTCATTTCAGCCTAGTGCTCTGCAGGCGCCCGCTAGTTTCTTTTGTGTTAATTAGTCACTTGCCGTGCCTTAACAACCCGAGATCAGAGTCAGCGGGGCAGTTTCTCTCTGTTCTGCAGCCTTTGATGATGGTTTGGTGAGCGGGGCTGGAGCTCAGGAGCTTGTACGTGTGATAAAGCGCCGCCCTGAGCCGCTGCACTTTTTCCCATCAGCCCCTCAGCATCCGGGAGGACGCGAGCATGGCTTGCCCTGCAGTGCCTACATTGGTTCTTATTGGCTATGCTATTTTTTCCACCAGCAATCCTCATTCCCTAGATGAAAGACACTTACTGTAATATTGCCTCAGTATTTCCTAGAACTGTGGAGGCTGAATTCCATTTTTTGCAGAATTCAAGCGTGTCTTTGTGCAGTATGAAGTAATGGTGGATTAAGGAGCTTGGAAAGGGATTTCGGGAAGGGCGCAGACCGGTTTGTGTCACAAAATTTTGGAGTGCACAGGTCCCATTCTGAGGGTCTCGCTAAATTATTGATCAATGAGACGAGTGGTGAAAACACAACTTAGCACTATGCACTCTTTTTCCCCCCTCTCTCTCTCTTTCAGATACATCAAGCCCAATGTAAAAGCTCCACTGTGCAAAAAAGCCTTCAAGTTCAGTTCAATTATTCAGCATCCCTCCCCGATTATAAATTATTGAGGTAAAAGCATGTTTGCGTATAGGGCTGTGCGTTGAGCTCAAGACACAAGTGACTCATTGGGAAGATAATGAAGAGAGGCTGTCATTACAAAAGGTGGTTTTAACTTGGAGCAAATGATTGAATGCATTGTGGAGTGAATGTGAAATTAATATGAGCCCCACTTACTCTTAATTCATGTTCCTGGTGTTATTGTGGAGGGTTTATCGCTGCATGTTATTCTACAAAAAATAGCCTTCATAATCAAAATGTAATCAATTGCTTACTCTGAAACTAAGTTGTGTTTCCACTGATGTCTTGTAAGCCACATGTGCTACTGGACAAGAGGTCAATGACATACAAGAGTGTTGGTAAAGAAAAGGAAAAAATCATTTAAAAATCTAGTTGCCAAGTTCTTAGAATGGTACTCATTGTATTTATGTTGGTTTCATATGGTTTTGAAAAACTTTTCTATCATTTTCAAGAAAAGCTTCAGTTTAATAAATGTCATGTTGTTTAACTATCAAGTAAAAATTAACCTTAAATTAACATAACATTTCTAATGCATATTTTAAATTTTTTTGAATGTATATATATATATATAATATATATAAACATAACTATAGGTTTTTATACCACATAACATTTGATTTGACAGAAAAACAGTTCAAATATTAATAAGTAGTGAAGCATATTTGATAAAAAATATTGTTTTTCTAAGAAAGAAAAATAAAATTATGCCAAACTACGTAATTAGTTTTTATTTTCAAGAATTTTATTATTTTAATGAAGCTTTTAATTTATATCATCACATTTATGATGTAACATTTTGGACTACAGAAAAAAGAAGAAGAAAAAATCTAATTTAATACAGAAATTTGAAACATGCTCATTATTTTAAAGAAACTTTAACTTTATGATATTATATGTATGGTATAACATTTTTGACTATATGTACAAAAAACAAAAACAGAAATACAGAAAAATGTGCAGAAAAACGTGCACAGTATTTTAATACCTTATGGTATTTACTTTATGATATAATCATAATTATGATACACATTTTTGGACTTTATGTACAAAACAACAACAACTTTTAAACAACTTTGAAAAATAATAAAATAATCATTTATAATACAGATATTTGAAACTGCTCATATTTAATTAAAACATGCTATGATTGTTAACTGACATTCATTTCTGATTATGGAACAGCCACTTTTCACAATCCAATCAATTCTTGCCCTTTTTTTCTTGTTGAATATCCCTTTTCACTCTGAGATGCATCATATTATACAGTATAAGTGAAACAGGAGATGGGCGATTCACACAGACTTTAAGAATTGATGTACTGTAATGTGCAATACTTTGTAACTGACACAAACTCTCTGTGTCAAAGGAGTTTTCCAAAATGTGATTCCCTTTACTCAACCCCTTAGCCAAATTCAAGTTCCTCTATGGAAAAACAAAACTTCAAACTGTCTAATTGTGCCCCGTTCTCTTGATACAACAGCATTACAATGCAGACACAAGGCTAAATCCCATCTGTTGATGCAAATAACTCGTTGGCATCTATCGAACCATCAGCTCTGGTGAAGTGAGTTTGAGCACCGGCTTCTGTCGAGAGGCCTCACTCGGCTTTATCTTGGCTTGGTGTGAGAGAAAAAGCAGATGATCCAATAAATTATCGATAACGCCCCTGTAAACCCAAGCCACTTTGGCCGCGTGGCACTTGGCGAAGAGCTGGCGGCCCCTAATCATTCATTCTCAGCAACTGCTCCCTGGCTCACGGCCGCTTTTTCTAGCCTCTACAGGCTCAAACTCTCCACAAGGTGTTTGACTAGACTGCATAAATATTTTCATTGAAGAGTTTCTCTAAATGGGCAAAGTGCACCCTCTCGTTTTCAGATTACGAGGATATGAGAAGAATTATTTAAAGGGAGACTGCGAGGACAGGAAGCGAGCCGAGAGAGAGACAGGAAGAGAAATAATGAGAGAAAGCAAATCCATTTGACTTGCTGCATTAGCTTCTCTCTTCCCCAGTCCGTTCTTAATGAGCGTTCAGTTGTTTCCAGACCCGGTCAGGACCGGGGCTGCGGCTCCTCGTTATTTCACGAATCATTCCAGCCGTGCCGTTTGAGGCAGGGCTCGATCGCTTCAATTCTTACACTGGGATAAGCATTTGTCTGGCTGAGTGGGGCCTAGTCATTACACAGGGGAGCTGCGCTAATGGAAGCGGGGCACGGGGAAAAACCACTGCCCTTTCCCTCGCCGAGAAACTCACTCTGGCTTGAACCTTTTATTAGACCTTGCAGTCTCGATGTACAAGCCCACAGAGCAAAGGCCATTTAAGCAGACTGTTTCTGAGGCAAAAGACATTGTGGTTCGTAAGCACTTAACAGGTGAGTGAGGCACTGCAAGTGCTGACGGTACTGACGGTAAGTTCAGATCCTTTTAAAACAAATAATATCTCAGTTGCTTCTCTGAGACAGTACATTTTGTTGAGGTCTCCTGCTTCTATTATTTTGCCTGTAGAAAAAGAGCCGGGGGGAAATTACGCTAAATGCTAATGCTAAACAGACAGATTTATCTGTCACTTGGTAATAACTAGCCAAATTAGACAGATGCTAATAGAAAGGCGAAACTGGCAAGGTAAAAGAAATATCATTTAATTGATTGTTTTAAAGAAAGTTTTTGTTTACTTTTGTACAATTAGCAATTCTGGTACTGTGTTGTAAGCCATAACACCAATTCATGTCCAAAGTAAAGCTCTATACCAGTGTTTCCCAACCGGGGTGCCGTCTGTCGAGAGCAGGGGTGCCGTGTAAAAAAAATATTTTTTAATATTTTTAAATTGCTCAAATGTTCAAAAAAGCATCTATTATATAATATCCATTTCTGATGTCGCCAATAATTAGAGATGCACCCAAATTTCGGCTGCCGAAAATTAGTTCACCGCTCAGGATTCAGTTTCACGTGGTGTGACGCTCTGCATATTATCCCGCTCTATGCGTGTGCGCTCCGCTCTGCTCAGTCGCTCCACTCGTATACCGTTCATGCGAATCGGAACAGCAAAGTCCACTCAAAAACCGATCTGACAGGAAACATCGATGTAGTACAGTATTGTTTCTGTCTGCAATAGCCCTACTGTGCTGTAACATGGTGTGGTATATGGGCAACTCTGGTAACGCTGCCCTCTCATTCATTGATCTGCTAACCGCTATGTTATGCTCGCGTGTTCTGATAATAATAGCTTTCTAGGACTAAACATTATTTGGATAATTGGTAAAAAAAAAAAAAAGTTAAATATCTTAACCCTACACTCGTAAAATTAAAGGTGCTTCACGATGCCATAGAAGAAGTTCTTCTATGGCATCGCTTAAGAGTGTACTGTTAGACCTACCTGAAAAACTAAAAAGCAATTTATTTAATTCAAAGGCCTGTCGTTATTTTTTATTTGCGCTATCATTATTAATTTCTTTATTTGTTCTTATTTTATTACTGACTGCTTACTTGTCATTTTTTATTCAATTTGAAACAATTTTATAACAGTTTGAAATCAAGCTATCTCGTGCTACTGCACCAAAATGACCCCACTGTAAAATAAAAACAACACTGAGTGAGCTAGTTATAATGGTAATTAAATAATGTTTACATATGTATAAAAGCCTACATTAAAATCTGTCATATAAATTGGTCTCTTCATTAGAAATTAGCCTACTGATTGCCACCATTGATGGACAACATTTTTAAATAATATTAAAAATATCTGTATGACATTATATTCTGCAGTTCTTCCCTGTTGTACCGAATATCTATACTTTTCAAATTATCATATCGATGTTAGAAATTCAAATATTGTGACTAATTTTGTAGGGTGCCACAAGTTTGTTAAAATTTCCAAAGGTTGGCACGACTAAAAAATGGTTGGGAAACACTGCTCTATAATATCCATGTTAAAGCTCTATACTATTCACGTTGATTTTATACCTTAATACTGTATCTGATGTCAACAATTGTCTCGTTTAGGTCTTCTACTTCAGCAGAAACATCACAGTGTTTGTACTTAAAGGTTAGCGATTGTAGCTGTTTTGCTAACATTAACATTAACTGCCCTCCAATGGCATTTTCTGACAATTTCTGATTGGTTGCTTTTCTGGACATGCAAGCTTCACCTCTAACTCTTTTTATTCTGATTCCACTTCCTGTTTGTTGCTGCCGTGTGGTTTGAGTTTGAGCTCCGTCAAGTTAATTCTTTGTGTTGATATCAACCTTATTTTTCAACACTGAAGTAAACTATTTTCTATAAATATCGAAACTCCTGATTCATTAGCCACTATAGGTAAATAACTAGGAGAATAACAAAGTGCAGTAGACGCTAAAACAGTTTGTGCCACAAAACAGTGTTTATGATTATAATAATAAAGTAAAATAACATGAAAACAAATAACTATAATCTATAACTATAGCCGAGGATGATAAATATACAGATAACTATAATTATAAGTTTTAACAATTGTTGTAATTCATTGAGAACTACAACACAGAGAGAAAAATATAATTGGAATCAATTCAGGATGATTTTTTTCCAGCTGATGAACAATAAAAACATTGACAGAGCTCGAGCTTTTAAAGCAGCAGATGACAAAACTGCAGTACTTATGGACTCTAATATAGTTATCGTTATCTTTACAGCTATTGTTCTTGGAGTGAACGAGACGGCTGCCACAGAGCTATTTTAGTGATATCTACCCGGTGTTTAAGCATAGAATGTTATTCCAAATTAAAAAATGAGGTGTCCCGAGCAATGAAAGAGCAACCTCTGAGCAAAAAAGATGTCTTCTGGTCTTGCTCCTTCAGTTTAATCGACATACGGACATCATAAGTGAGTCTAGACTCAAAAGACTCCCTGTGAAGGACATGCCAGTTTGAATAAAGTGCATGTATTGACTTTATCAGAGAAAAATTAATATGGACCTTTTCAAATAGCAGTTTCATGTCCAGACATTTGATTTGCCATCATTTTTATGTTCAGCCTCAGCTGGGAAAGCAGCTGTAATTCTCTGCACCATAAATACGTTCCTGTATTTTGAAACCGGTTGCTATTGCATTAATGGGCTTTTGATGCACAGCTGGACTATCGATATGGATGTGTTTCGAGGTGCAACACAACGCTACACCCTCAGTGTTTGTGTGCCTCTCCTGCTGTTTTTTTTGGGGGGGGGATCAAGATGTATGAGAGCATGCATGCAGAAGCCAGAGCCCCCGCAAGCCCCTCAGTTCTTCTTATAGTGTATAGTTTAAAAGGCTTGCAGACTCTAGGGTGAGAGAGACAGAGAAACAGAGGCAGAAAGAAAGAGAGAGAGAGACTTTCATTTGGCAGTCAGGCCTGTAACCCAGCTGGATGTGACTGCCAGTTGGCTGGGCAGTATTTGCAGCCTGTTTGTATATTTACGCATGGATTTAAGCATACACATAAAACACACTCATGCATGCTCGCTAACAACACCCTTCATTATTAACAGCATTCCTGGACACTGCTACACACACAGACTCCTTTTCACGATGGGTCCACATTTTTTATGATTTTCTCAAACAATACGGCTTTTATGCATACTGTAAAACAATCTCCAGACTTTAAAAGATCATATAAACAATCATTCATATCCAAAACTAAAACTAGTAATTATATTGTTTCAGAAGCATCAGTCTATAAAAAATAAAAATAAAAAAAGCTGCATAATATATTTACGGATTGCCCGATATTAAAAGTCTGGACAATACCAATAAATCAATAATTATTTACATCATTTACATTATGATTGTCCATACAAAAAAATGGCCAAAAAATATATTTGCTAAAATATTTCTTGACATATTTTTGGGCCAATTTTTGTATGGCTTTGAAAATATATTTAAAAAATATAAGTGTGTATTTAAAAAATATATATTTTACAATATATGTTGCCCTCCATATATTTAAATCCAAGAAAATGCATTCACATGTCACATTTGAAGAAAAACTTTATTGTCTATAACACATGTGAAAATATAACTCATTTGAATAAAAACCAGCCGAGGAACATACTTTACAATGTCCATTCGTTCAATCAATCAAGATTTTTTAAATTTTATTTATTTATTTTTTGCTGTATGAGTGATATCGGATAAATGGCTGATATTAAAAATTCAAACTCTTGTGTGTAAATAATGTGTAAATGTTTTAAATGCTACAAGTGAAATTAGCCTTCACAACATTACAATGTACAGTTTAAAAATACTCTTTCTGCAGGTTGTCGCTATACGCCAGTAGTGGGCGCCAGTGATTGTCTTGATTAATGAGTCACTGAATTAATTTTCAATTCATTTATTCAATTTGTTCAAAAATGCTGATTCATTCAGAAACTAATCAGCGATAGCCTACTGTGTTGCTCGGAGACGCAGCGGCTGGCTGCTAATCCTGGTTTGGAACCATTTCGGTTGGCGAAAACAAAAAAATATAAGTTACCCAATATTAACTTCTTGTTTAACAAATTGTTATATAAAAACATCATCACACACGCAGTCATGTTGTTGGTGTGAATATCAGCAGAATACAGCTGTAATCAGCGATTGTTGTTACCTCACAAACTAGTATTTGGTCATTTGTTGTTTAACTGTATAGCTAGTGCCACATGCGACTGCAATGGACTCAAAATGACTGAATGAGAAACAGGGAGTTAAAGTAGCCTAGTAGACCCTTTGTGGAAAAAAAGAAAGATTTGATCATAGCTTCATAGTTGTGATTTTGAATAGGAACTCTTTCTTTTGTCTGCAATACCTTTATCCTCTTTTGTCTTTCATCTTTTTAAATCTGCGTCACTATTTCATAAGATTCAAATTTAGTGTGTTTCGTGTGCATAACCTCACTCATGAAAATTATGTCCCATAACCGAGAAAGTTTTTTCAGATTATGGATGTTCCTTTATGCCTATATTTGATATGTAACTTGCTCCAGGCACAATGTTCCAGATATTACCCAGCTTTCCGTTTAGCAGTGTTTTAAAGCAATTCAATATGCGGTTTTCATGATTCCAAAATATGTCTTCTTATTCCTTCTAATGTTAACTGTTTGTGTGCTTCATATGTGTTGTGTTATAGTCAAAACCCCACTTTATTATTTTCCCAAAAAAATAAAAAAAAGTTTCCAAATTAATCAAACAGTAAATTATGAAAATATAATTAATAATAATTAAATATTAATGAATAAAAATATTTTACATTTATTTTCCAAAACAAATCAACTTGAGCACATATACATCTTAAATGTAAGTTATTTAATTATGAACCTTTTTTATGAGCGGCCCACTATTACTGATCTCAAGTGATAACCAGTGTTTGCGAGATATACAATTCAGACTTTTTTTCTCACAATTGTGAATTTATATCTCGCATTTCTGACTTTTTGTTTCTCACATTTGCGAATTTATATTTCACAATAATGGGAAAAGTCAGTCTTTCATTTCCTCAGAATTGGACTTTATATCTTGCAATTGCGAGTTTATATCTCACGATTCTGAGAAAAGTCGTCATAATTGCGTGATATAAACTCGTAGTTGTGAGAAAAAAGTCACAATTCACTTTTTTATTTTTTATTCAGTGGCTTCCATACATTTGTGCTTAAATAACAAGCTATCTTTATATTTCTACTGAATTTATGGAGCAATTTTAATGACTTTGTTCAAATGTTTGTGTATGACTCTGTGACAGTGCTATGGGATGTGGTATTAAAAAGAGCGAAAAAACAAAGTCAGATGCAATAGTGGCCCATGTTACACAAGCTCAATATCTTATCATGAGCGCTCCTTTGGGTTCATGTCAAAGGATTCAACCCCCGCAACTCCTGTTGTCAGGAGAACAATGGGCATTTCACAACTTTACCAGGTTGGCGTTGAAAAAATGTTACCAGAATAGGATAAAACAAAGAAAGCAGGCCAAAGCCGAACGAGGGCAACATCTACCCCTCCCAGAGGGAGCAGCAGTGCTCCCCATCCCTCTCCTTTAAAACTTTGGTGTGCTACAAAGACACTAAAAACAAGGCCCGCACGAACATCCACTGTGTGCAAGACTGTAGAAAGACGCCTTCAGAAAAAGAACGCTAATACAAATTAGAAAAGAATGTCAATTAGCTTAATGTCCGTTATCTGTAGGAATTTTTAAACAACCTGCAAATTACTAATGTGAGTAAAAATAACTTTTGTTTTGACTTCTTTTGAAGGGTTCAAGCCTTAATTAGGAGGGTCTGAGCCTACAAATGACACCATAATTCATACCTTGATGGATGTACATTTTTCAAAAGTTTTGGGTCAGTAATATTAGCCTATTTATTTATTAAATTAATACTTTTATTCAGCACTGGTGCTGAGGGCTGGTGCATTAAATTGATCAAAAGTGACAGTAATGCCATTTTAATAATGTTACAAAAGAGTTCTGAAGAAATGCTGTTCTTTTTGTACTTTCTATCCATCAAAGAATCCTGAAAAAATGGATCACTGTTTCCAAAAAAATATGAAGCAGCACAACTGTTTTCATCATTGATAATATTGATAAATGTTTCTTGAGCAGCAAATTAGAATGATTTCTGAAGGATCATGTGACACTGAATACTGGAGTAATACTCCTGAAACTTCAGCTTTGCATCACAGGAATAAATGTAATTTTAAAATATATTCAAATAGTAAACAGCTATTTCAAATTGTAATAATATTTCACAATATTACAGTTTTTATTGTGTGTTTGATAATAATAAATCAAAGTGTCCTTCGTGAACATAACTGACTTCTTTCAAAAATATTTAGAAATCTTACCGACCCCAAACTTTTGAACAGTAGTGTATAAAAATAGTGAATAAAAACTGTGTAAATAGATGCTTCTTTTTTGAATGAAGGTTTCCAGGTTTTCTGGACATTTCTGTATACTTAAATTGTCTTGCAAAGACAAAGAAATTTCATCCACTGAATGACTTGCAGGTTGTTTTCATTCAAATTAAATATTTCATTTATAGGTCCATAATTATCATAATCTACATTTCTTTTGCTAGAAATTGACATTTGAGTAGAATATTGGAATTTTAACTGTGTCTCTAAATGTAATTTTTTTTTTCATTTTGCTATAGGTAGTACTCAAACACTGTGTAACATGATTTTATGACATATTTCAGCTAAGGGAAGCACTAAGGCAGACAGAAACTTGTTTTATCTTGTTGTATCATCATTTTGCATTATGGGACAGTTTCTCAGGGTGTCATTTGCTGCTGTTTGACTCCAGACAGGTCATCATGTGCTCATCTCCGGTGGCCGTGAGCCATCAGCGTGACACATCAGGCATGGAGAGGCAATCACGACAGAGCGGCTGTATATTTATTTATTTATAATCCCAGCATGCGTCCTGACTGACAGAGTTCCAGAGGTACAGCACCGGGCCGGAGTGTTTATCTCTCTGGACCGATGCCACCGAAACTGTGACGGCGCTCCACTGAGGTGCATGTGCATTTGTGATAGAAGAAGGAGTCAGTTAGTCTTTGTCGTGGTAAGGCAGCCGGCTGCAACGCTGAGCACACGGGATGAGGATTGTTGTCACGTCCTACACTATGCCTGAGCAAAAATCATAAACACTGATATCTGGGCGGCGAGGAACTCTGGGACGATTATTTAACAGAAACGAGAGAGTCGGCCGATCATTGCCCTGTCAGGCAGATGTGTTATTCAGAGGCGATTGGCTTATCGTGTGGCGAGCGCACTCAGTCGTACATGGAGCTACAGACCTTGAAGTGATGGGCAATCACATGGCCTCAGGCAAAGAAAAGTGTGAGAGATTGCAACAGTCATGTTTGCTCACATGCCATAATACACTTTTATTTTTTTAGATAATTAGCCTTTTGGAAAAGAGGTAAAGGTTACATTTTCACATTAGTATTTTCCTATAGTTATATATAAATGTGTATATATATATATATTCCCAGTGAAATTTCTTTGTACGATAAATTAAAAAAATAATAGTAAGGCGGTAACACTTTACAATAAGGTTCATTAGTTAACTACATTAGTTAACATGAACTAATAATGAACTGCACGTATACAGCGTTTATTAATCTTTGTTAATGTTAATTTAAACATTTACTAATACATTATTAAAATCTTGTTAACATTAGTTAATGCACTGTGAACTAACATGAACATCTGTATTTTTATTAACTAACGTTAGCGTAGATTAGTAAATACAGTAACAAATGTATTGCTCATGGTTAGTTCATGTTAGTTAATATATTAACTAATGTTTAACTAATGAACCTTATTGTAAAGTGTTACCAGTAAGGCTAATCATAATGAAATTCCAGTGAAAAATATTTATATGATCAATTAAAACAAAACACAAAACAAAGTGAAGCAAATCATAAATAGTGAAATTCCAGTGAAACATTATTGATTATTCTCAAGGAATTTTATAATAATATAATTTATGATAATGCTATTTAAAATTTATTAAAGGCCATTTAGCACAATTTAAACTGTAAAACAGTTATGAAACACTGAACAATTGTGTATGACATGAATTAGCAAAAAATGTTAAAGGTAACATACAATAAAAATCATTTGTTTGTTTTGGCCAACATATACTGTAATTTATAAATGGCCTAAAATTATGTAGGAAAATCACATGTAAAAAAATTAAAATCGGTAAAACACATTTGTCACGATCACCAGCTGGAGTGCCCTGGTTGTCCATTAGTGGGCACTCTATCCCAGACTTCTGCTACTCTCAAGGACTTCATTCCCCATAATCCTCTGCCTGGTCTCATCAGCACTCATTGTTGCACCTGTGTCTCATTAGTATGGTTAGCTCACCCTATGAAAGCACAGTTTTCTCTTTTATTCTTTGTTAAGTCTCGCTAGTGTCATCTGTTTTTCTAAGACTTGTTTCCTGTTTCGTATGGCGAGTTCACACTGCACGATTTTAGCCTTGATTTTCACTTGCCGTCAAATGCCCGAAATCGGAGGCAAATCGGTGCTCGTTCACGCAAGTGACAATCACACAGTGGGAATTATCAAAGACGCAATCTGAGAGAATCGCAGACGCCCGTGAAATATTTGGCATGCTAAATATCTGGACCTGTCGTCGATTCAAAATCCTGCTGTGTGAAAACAACGGTGATCCGACGACTTTGAAAATCGTGCAGTGTGAACTCTCGGTTCCTGGTCATGTTACTCTGCCTGTTTTTGGTTTGCTCTTTTGCCTGTGATTTTTTCATTTTTGCACTGTTATTGTCTGGACTGAATACCTGTGTATATGACCTCCTGCCTGTTTCTGTTTGTGGATTACCCCTTCATTAAATACACTGCGTTTGGATCCTCTACCTTCATGTCACCTTGCAGTTTCATGACAGTTTGACAACTTGCTGAGGCATTTATGAAAATACAGTCATATGTGCCTTAATTATATAGCTGGTTCTTCAGTGTCAATGTGGTTTTATTTTTATTCACCTGTTCACCTAAAAATAAATGCAAAATATGACAATACTTTCATTTCAGTTTGGAGGATAAAACTGATCCAAATGATCCTAATTTATGACATTCAATCTAGAAAACATTACTAATGAAAACTACTATTTGTGGAATTGGCTTTTTGACTTAAAATGTTATCGTTATTGAGATATAGCCATTGTGACAAACTAGCCCCCATCTCACTTATTATGATATTATAAAGATTTAACATTCTTTAAAGGGGTCATATGATGTTGCTAAAAAAGAACATTATTTTGTGTCTTTGGTGTAATGAAATGTGTTTATGCGGTTTAAGGTAAAAAAAACACATTATTTTCCACATACTGTACATTATTGTTTCTCCTCTATGCCCTGCCTTTCTGAAATGCGTAAATTTTTACAAAGCTCATCGGTCTGAAAAGCGAGGTGTGCTCTGATTGGTCAGCTATCCAGTGCGTTGTGATTGGCTGAATACCTCAAGCGTGTGACGGAAATGTTACGCCCCTTAACATACTGTGATGCCGTGTCCGGGCGGAGCGACGAGACAAAAACAATAAAACCCATTATAAACGAGGCATTTGTAGCATCCAGTGGGGACATAATTACTGATTATAATGACTTATACTGTCTTTTTACGCGTTGCGTTGCATCGAGCCGCGTAAACATAAAACCATGTCTGCATTTGTGATCGAAGAACCGACAAACAACAAGCGCTACCCTACACTGCTCAAAACTCACGTTTGAATCATCAGTGGCAAATCCTTTAAATATGAAAATGTACTTACAGGCTGTGAGTCTGCATTATTTGTTAGAACACTGGCATTGTAGGTTACTCTCCCAGGAAACAGTCCTCCGTAAAATGCGTTGCACACAAACAAATACTTGGTTTGAACTGTTCTGGAGCAGTGTTGTAAATACAATTTAACCACTGATTTCTAGTCCTGTCCTCTTTTGGAAGACTACCAGAAGTATTTTCGCTTTCACAACGAAGCACACAGCGCCTTCACGACATGGTGGAGGCGGCGGCAGCAACAATACTACAGCGAGAATAAAAGTTACACCTTCTTTCTTTGTGTGAACATTTGGACGGTGTTATGCAAATCTTCCCACACAGTGACGTAGATATGTGGGGGCGTGTTTAAACAAGGCATTTTAGGAGGGCGTGGATGAGTCTTAACTTTTATAAAGAATATCTCTTTGGGTTTGAGACTTTAGTCTTTGCAACTTTAGGGATCTTATCTATTCACCGACAGCTTGTAACACTACAAAGAGAAAGGAAAACTTGAAATCGCATCATATGACCTTTAATACACATTTTTACACTGTCAGAGTAGAGAGAGAAAGTGACACAGTTGCCCTGCAGTTTCCATCACGCCTCAATTTGAGCTGATTCTGTCAAACATTAATGTTTCAGGACAGCAAGCAAGTCATTCACCAGTCAGCAAAACACTTCTCTTATTTTGCTCCCTGTCTTCATGTTTCTCCCCAAACTTTCAGCTGGGGAAAGATACTTCTAATCAGGTTGCCTGGGAACAAAAAGTGTTTAATGTCCTAATGGAACGACAGAGTTCCACTTTTAAAAAGCCACACATTACTTGTAAAGTGACTTCTCTGTGTCGTTACCTGAGTGCCGGCGGTTTATTTTTACCTCCCTTCTCCCCTCCTCATTCTTTAGCCGCTTCGGGAGATGGCGTTAGTTTGGCTTCATCTCTGACAAAAGATAAATGAGCTCGGGGTCTGTGGTGATCCACTATGGCTGCCAGGGGGTTCCAAAATAGCAAACTATTTTTCATAACGGGCCAAGTGATATGGAGTAGGATGCAGCAGGCGGGCTAACATTTACCATCTCCGTGTATATACAGAGATTCGATTCTTTTCCTTTTCGTTAAAGTTAACTTGAGAAGTTAAGGTTGTCTGTTGCTCCTGAAGGGTGTTGCGATTGAACGGGAGCGGACTAGTTTGTCCGTCTTTCTCTCGCATGTCTTCTCAGATTATCTCTTCATCATTTAGTGTACAAGGTAGTTTAATGTGAATTTACAGTATATTCCTCACTACTAGTTGTAGGTTCACAGTTTTACAGTTGGAGATATACAGTTTATTATTAGTAATGAAACTTCGACTCTGATCGGAATTCAGAATCGTGTGTCTACATTACAGCATCTGTTGTACTGTATATTTAAACATTAATAGTAATAGCATGTCTAAATGTAGACAAATAATGCCTAACTTGCTGTAGTTTTAATTCCCAGCATGAACAAACAATAACATTTTCACCGGTTTGTAATAATACTGTTTTGAAATGTATTTTTTTTTTATGTAAAATAATTTAAGACTGTTTATCTATTTACCCAGTTATCAACTCATACTAAAAGTTATCCAGAGATAAAAACCACTTGCCACACTATTATTAAAAGCCCCTTACACCTTAAATGTGTATAAAATATATTATTAATAATAATAATAATTATTATTATTATTATTAACAATGACAAAACTGACACTTTAAATCACTTTATTATTATTTTAATTTTTGTATTATTTTTTATTTTATAATTCTGATTATTTTTGTGATTGCAAATAAACATTTTAAAAATGCTTCATCTAAAATTTGGTTCAGTATGGTTATATTTTGACCGCAAATTACATTACATTACATTTACATTTAGTCATTTAGCAGACGCTTTTATCCAAAGCAACTTACAAATGAGGACAATGGAAGCAATCAAAATCAACAAAAGAGCAATGATATACAAGTGCTATAACAAGTCTCAGTTAGCTTAACGCAGTACACGTAGCAAGGTTTTTTTTTAAATAATATAATAAATAAAAAGAAAACGGATAGAATAGAAAAAGAATAGAGCAAGCTAGTGTTAGAGGTCTTTTTTGCTTTTGTTAATTATATAATAAATGAAAAGAAAACAGATAGAATACAAAAAGATTAGAAAGCTAGTGTTAGTTTTTTTTTTTAGTAAGAAAAAAAAAAGAAAACAAGCAGCAAATGAATAGAGTGCAAGTCTAAAAGGGACAAGTGTTTTTTTTTAAGAATAGAGTTAGAATAGAGAGTGCTAGAGTTAGAGGGTCAAGTAAAGATGGAAGAGATGTGTTTTTAGCCGATTCTTGAAGATGGCTAATGGCTCGGATTGAGTTGGGCTGGTCATTCCACCAGGAGGGAACATTTAATTAAAAAGTCCGTAAAAGTGATTTTGTGCTTCTTTGAGATGGCACAACAATGCATCGTTCACTTGCAGAACGCAAGCTTCTAGAGGGCACATAAGTCTGAAGTAATGAATTTAGGTAAAAGGGTGCAGAGCCAGTGGTGGTTTTGTAGGCAAACATCAGTGCCTAGCAGCTACTGGTAGCCAGTGCAAATTGATAAACAGATGTGTGATGTGCATTCTTTTTGGCTCATTAAAAATTAAATAAAATAATAATTATTTAATATTTTAATTTAATCATTAAATTACCATTGATTTTGAATTAAAATTTGGAGTATTTTATTAGAATAAATTACTGTTAAATTTATAATGTAAACACTCTAATGCAATTCCACTAAAATACCGAACACAGTTCCTGTGCAAATCAAAACCGTGTTTGTTATACTTCCTAGTGGCGCCCGGCACCTTCCCTGCCGTGTGATGTAATTAATGTGGTGCTGTAGAACAGCTCAAATCCTTTGATAACCTCTGTTCTGCATCTCAGATCTGGCCATTAATCATCCTCACAAACATGAGCGAGAGAAGAGGGCAGAGTAAAAAAACAAAAAAAAATCAAAAGGAATAAAGGAAGAAATAGATGAATAACTTTTTTTTTTCTCAGGAAACTGTCCTGTGTCAACAGGAGCAACGGTGGAAATTTGAAAGAAAGTTTCCATTTAAATGAGCGCTGGCGAGCCACAGAGGCACTTTGAAGAGCTGTGAGCGAGACACAAACAAGAGCAGCCGCCTCGGCCTGCATTTCAGAGCTGTCGTTGACACCTGATGAGTGATCAAACGCCGCTTCCTTCTCCCTACAATCCTATGTTGTAGTCTTGTAATTCAGCAGACCATGTTACTAGAATGTCCCTATAATCAACATTTACAAAACCCTCCCATCACAGCCTTGTGCGCCCTCAAAAAATGCTCTTGTGGCTCTGGGATTGTTGTTTTCCTTTAGGGAACAAAACGTGCTGAGCTAAAGGCTGCGTTTGTAATGGATGAATTGCTGTAGTTATTTTGAACTTGTTTCTTAATGGCAGGAAACACGATAGAGGAATTGCCTGCTTGGCAACAGGTGGCACAGCGAGGGGCTTCAAGTTATTGAATGAACACCTTTTTACAATTACTGCATGTCTTTTCACGACTGCATAAAGGTATGGTTGAGTTTTAAAATGAAATGGCAAAATGAATAAAATATATCAAGGCCTCCAACATGTTCTGAATGCTGTAGGTCAGCGGTACAGACAACACATTCAATAGAGTGGATTAATGGGTTAAAAAAAGGACATTTATGGTTTCACTGTCAACAAAACCAAAATAATTTGATGCTGAAAGCTCTCTTTGGCTTTTTTGAACTTGCCAATGTACACCTTTGCACGATTTCAGACAACTGTGGAGAAAAGTCTGCTGAATAGATTTAAAGTTAATGGAACCCATTCCTTAAACTCTCGTAAATACATTAGTAAATTCAGTGTAATTAGCACATAAAATGGACCTTCCCAAAAAGTCCTCCAGATTCACAAACACTTCGTACACCTCAGATTTAATAACTAAACATGTAAATGTTAATGAATTCCAATCATTCATAAATAGATCGCTTCACAATTAGCATAATCCTCACCCATGAATTATAACTAGATGAGTTATATGTGGGAACGCTGTGGGATCTTTGGATTTCCTTCTTATGTTTGGTCAGAATATATTTACATCAGAACAACTTTATGAATGATTTACACAATTCATTTTGCTCTTGTCACTGCCTATTTAAATCCCATATTTCTATACAAAACAGGATGTTCAATGAGAAAAAAATGGGTTTGGATTTTATCCTTTGTGAATTGATTGAAAACTAGGTGCTACGTGGCAGAATAGAGCCAGACTGAGGGTATATTTACATGACAACGATGTACTTAAAAAAAGGAAATGTTTTTCCTTTGCATTCTTAATAAAATTATCATACAGACAACATTGTTGTAAAAGCAATGCCTGTTCACATGGATCCGTGAGAATGACTTGAAAATGCATACAGCCAGACCAGTAGATGAAGTCACTTTGTAAAATGCCTGTAGACTGAACACTCAATACGCATGCGCATGACGTCACTGTTTTCACAAATTTGCATTTTTATAGTTACACGGAGACGTTAACGATATTTTTTCCAAAAACTTGCATTTTGAAACCCATTTTCCATTGCGTTTTTAGGCCCTCAAAACACCATTGTCGTATAAATGAAAGGCCAAAAGGCATGAGAACTCTTCCATTTTTAGCTGAAGATGGTGTCGTGTAAACACTCCCTGAATGTGACTTTACTAAAACAATGGGTGAATAGCTATTTGCCTAACCTTAGTAATGGCTAACTGAAATCAGTGTTGGAGAGGTGGGGCTAATAAATTAAACAGTAGCTAATTTCAAAATAGTAGCTTTTCCAGTAGATTGCCACTTTATTCCAAGGAGTAGCAGTTTAACGCTACCAAATAATAATTTGCTCATTTTAACTCTTTCCCCGCCATTGACGTAATCTTCCAGCTTTCCTTGTTTTCACTGTTTTCATGTGGAAGTAGGCACTATTATACATCTTCTGAAAGAGTACTGAATCCCTGGATCTAAAAACGTAGAAGAAGCAGAAACAAAACGATCGCTTATGTAAGCAGATAAAATTATGCGATCATCAAACACAAAAACACCCAATGAAATGTCAGCCCAGGACTGTGTCAGCAATTTACTCCATATATGTTTTGATCATCGTTCTGAATCCGATCCGGATGTAGCCATTTACAAAAACTTGAGTTTTTTTTAATAATAATAAATCTTACCTACATTCAAATGTTGATAAAAAAAGAATAATGCATGAAGCTAGAATAAAATGTTTTTGTTTGTTTAAAAGCAGAGGCTCTGTTCTTTCTTTTGAAATATTGCATGTTCAGATATTCATAAATCAAAATGTTCTGGGGGCCATGAAGGTTTTGCGAAAATGATCAAAAATGCTGGCGGTGGCTGGCAACTTTTTTTTTTTAAATGCTGCAGGGGAAAGAGTTAATGTCACAACTGCAAAAGAAACGTTATCTTTTTTTATCTGTTTGTACCATAAAAAATTATACAGCATTATACATTGTCATTGCATAGTTATTTTAAAAAATACATATATATGACTTTCTTAACCAATTGCTAAATTTGTTAGCAACTAATGTGGCTAATTACTGTTTTAAAATGTTGAACTGCTTTAAATTCTGATTAGCTTTTCACCTTGGCAAGCTAGAGTTTCAAAGTAGCCTCTGGCTGGAACATTCTCAAATCAACAGAAGCAGTACATTTGGGCCAGTAAACGACCATTCAGTCTGTGGTTAATATGTCTGTCATGCGGTGACATACTGATATTGTTTTACTGTATGACAGATCAGAGGAACAGAGTTCATTCTCAGTCTGGTGTTGATTTAATTGTAGCCCATGCTGCTGTGGGCTCATTGATTTAACGTTTGGAGTCGGTCTGAGATCAGCTGAAGTGCAGCGGTGAATGACAGCACTCCAGTGGTGCGGGGAAGCTGAGGTGAAGCCTGCCAGACCGGGCACACCTGGGCCTGCAGGCAGATGGTAGGGGCTCAGAGAGGTTACGCAAAACCGTGCCCAGCCATATGTCTTTCAACAGTACAGAAACTTCTGGAAGCCGCGAGAGCTCCATCACGGCTGCGACCCGAATGAGTGCAGACCGAGCGTGTTCCAGCATGATCCCAGACCATGTGTTGGGCAAATTGTTTCCTCGTGCCTTCCTGATTGGAGAGTGGCTGGAGAACAAGAGGAGGGCCGCAGCGGCCACATGGATGAGTCATTGACCTTTAGTTGAGAACAGGAGCTTCATGAGGAGCCTGATGGTAAATTTTCACTTTTATTTTGTGATTACTTTATCATTGCTAGCTTTAAACAGACAATATTTTGTTATGATCTTATACATTTGATATCTCCACATGGTATGTGTTTTAAATTAAATTTGTGCTAAACTTTAACATTTTTTATGATGTTTTTTGAACCTACAGATGATTTTTACTGAAAACAATTTTGTCATCATTTACTCACCATAACAGTTTGCAGAACAGGGAAGGAGATATTTTGAAGAATGTCCAAGCTGCTCATTTCCACATAATGAAGATGAATGGGGACAAATGCTGTCAAGCTCCAAAGTGGCCAAAAAAGCAACATAAAAGTGGTCTATACGACTCATACACTGTATTTCAAGTCGTCTGAAGCCTTATGATAGTTGTGTGTGAAGAAGAGACCAAAATTAGTTTTCATTGAAAATCTTTCTCTTCACCATAGCAGACAACAGTCTGCACAACATAGCACAACACTACTACATGACTTGAGATTTGTTGAAGGCGCTCATGTAGTTGAAGAACATTGTCCCAGTCATGCCATTCAAGAGCTTTCTTGCTTCTATATGTGCATATGATGGAAAATCCAACAAGCGCAGCCTTGAAATCAGGAGTATCAGCTCCTAGTCAAGTTTCTAAAAGAGAAAACCATCTTTGCAGTCCCCTGGTGAGATCTGAGAGTCTTTCCTTTCCTTTATCCAGTGATCTTACGTTGTCCATAATGACTTATGATATGTAAGGTCTGTATCTTTTCCATTATAGTTCCAATGGAAACGCTGGCCTTGGATTGTAAACAAAGGATGAAGGTCCAGCAGCTGTTGCTTTGTGTGGGAGAATCGAGTCTTGCAGAGTCTTGCAGTCTGAGGTTAGAACAATAGTAGAAATTCCAAAAAAGAAGGGAAAATATTTCCTGTTGATTGCTAAATCAAAAATATGCTTCATTTGCCACATAAAATAGCATTAAAAATGACAATTAAATGGTATCTGATGTTCGCCCATGCAAACAGCATTTTCTAGAAATCCAGAAAGCATACAAGGGCACTTGTATGTCCATATTTTGAACTTTGGGCTATTTTTAGCCCCAGGATTTAGGCTTAAGTGATCTAATCTTTCATGGTAGATTTCTGTATTATGGTAATACTGAGTCTAGAAGAGGAGCGAGCTTAACCATATGCCAAGCATGTATATTTTCACCAAGCTTATATTTTTCTAGCTAGTATGCATTCAAATTGGGAGAATAAGAGAATAAGAGAAACACACAAGCCAAAATGTCTGTAATACTTTTGAAAAGAAATGCAGAATTTTACCAGCCAGAGTAAATGAGATTTGAGTGATTAAAAAACACCATCATATATAGGATGTTTGACCGTTCATCACTCTAATCACCAAAGACCCGATAGCTCTTCTTCCCGAACACAATGCCAGTCTGTGCTAATAGCAGTGCCAGCCGTGTCTGTGATGGCCGCAGGAATGATTGATAGATAGAATTATATCAAGGTGACTTTTCTCCCCCTCCATCAGGTTGTTTAGCTTGATCGATAATAAGAAACACGTTTAATAGGCAGAGCTGAACAGTAAAAGGCCATTTATCAGTGCAGTTAGCATCTCCTCCCGACGTCCCCAAGATGACACCACACCATAAACCTATGGATCATTGTTATTCATCTTTACCAAAGCAGACTTGAGGAGCAGTCATAAACATGGCCTAGTGTTTACTGCGTGTGCTTTGGACTGGTAAGCCATGGTGCTGATGTAGGTAGTTTGAATTTGAATCTAGCTTGTAACATTTCCAAACTCTATACCCTCGTAAAAACTAAGATATACAGTAGTTTATTGTTACTAAAAATTATGCAGAATATATTAGTATATTATATAATTAGTAATAAATTATTAAAATCTGCAAGGAGATTCCATACTTTGTTACAATTTGCATGCTTTTGCATAATTTCTGTCCTTTCTCCACAATCTCTGTAAATAAAAATGAAGACTTTGAACACATTAGCAACTGAATTTAATAAAATAATTATTGAAATAAAAATAAAAAGCTACTAACAATTTAGTGAATGATTTAACTGATAGGCCAGAAATAGTTGCATTTATATACAAAAGCACATAATTTCCCCAGTGTTTTTTGCTTGCTTGTTTTTTTCTTTATAATTTTTTTTGTTGTTGATTTTATTTGTTTTGTGTTTGTGTCTGTGTGTGTGTGTATAGTGTTTTGTTTTCCTTTGTGCTTTTTGTTTCTTTTTTATTTTGTTTTGCTTTGTTTCGTTGTTTTGTTTTATTTTGTTTTTGGTATTTTGATTTGCTTTTTATTTTGTTTATTAGATTCCGTTTTTGTTTTATTTATTTATTTTGTTTTGTTTTGTGTTTTGGTGCTTTGTTTTATTTAATTTGATTTTGTTTTGCTTTGTTTTGTCATTCTTTTACAGTAGTTTATTTAGGTACTATATCGTGTTTAGTTTTCCACAAAAACAAAACTGAGGTCCTGAGGCTTTGATGGACACCCCACCACAGCTGGTGTTAAGCAGAGGTGAACGGAGAGGAAGGATTTACTGTTTGGCGGCTTTCATTGCAACCCCATCATGGCTCATTGCCTCAAGGCAGAGGTGTAGACTGCAGACTGAAGGAAAAACCCTTTAAATGAGCAAAGGGTTGAATCGTTCATGCCGGTTACACGAATGAAAGACTTCCTCCAGAGAGTAACACACACAGAACACATCCACACAGATGCTCACACACACCCAGTCGGACCCTCAGAGGGGACGTGACCACTCTGATGAAATAATCACTTCAAGATAGATTTCCTATGGCTGGGGCAGACCGAGAGAGACCAGAGGGTCATTTTATTAGAAGGGAAAACACACACACACACACTTATGCTCTTTCAATCTGACAGACAAGGGGGGCTTTGCATAATTCTGGTGAAGATGTCTGGCGTCCCCCAGTGTGATGTTGGGTTTTGCACGAGTCTCCCTGGTGATATTATCAGAGGATCACCTCAGCTGCAGTGCAGGCCCCTTTTATCCGTCCTGTTCTCTGACCATTTGGCCAAATGCCCCTTCACGCATCCAAACACACACATAGCAGACGTTGCCTAAGGGCTACAGCAAATCCCAGCATCCACACAAAGACTAGCCCCATGCACAGGGCCAGAAATGACAGATCAAACATTACTGTTATTATTCTTCTGTTCTCTCTCACTCTCTTTGTCTGTGTTTCAGAGTAGCTGATGTTAATATGTCCCAGTCGAGAGGAAGTCCCTCAAGTCGTGCAGAAGAATGTTGTGTTGTTTAGCAGCTCCACAATACAAAAACACATCAGGAAACCATTTTAATTTTAAAAATGCAAAGGCCATTTTGAGCACAAGCTGATCCAACAGATTCTGGCATTACAAGAAACTACAAATTCAGCTCTTTCAGATTTACTGTTCTACTGACTGTGAGTCACAAAAGATTCTTATAATACAGTACCATCAAATCATAATACAGTACCATGGTACTGAATCATTATCTTATTTGTACACCAGGGTATTTACATGGTACTAAAACCATCAAGTAATACAGTGGCATTACCATGATACGTGTCCAAAAGGCATGCCATTACTATGGTAAATGTCCAAAAGCTGTGGACATTTTTACTATGGTAAATAGCATGACATTGTCATGATAAGTGAAATTTAAAAACATGAAAAGTCATGGCATACAATTCATTTAAAAAAGAAAAAAAAAATTATTATTGTAAATGTCTGAATTTTTTTTTTTTAAAAAGGCAATAAATGATGAATTTCCAAAAGCATGGTATTACCATGGCAAATGTCCAAAACCATAATATTACTGTGGTAAATGTCCAGAAATGTGGTATTACTATGGTAAATGTCCGTAAAATATGGCATTGCCACAGAAAGTGTCTAAAAGAAAAAAAGAAGAAAAAAAAACATATCTCTACCATGTTAAATATAAAAAAAAATAAGTAATTGTAATCATTAACACAATGGTGACATAGTACAGTAAATGTTTTAAAATGTCTAAAAAGCACATTAAAAAGTTTTTAAAAGTTTTTAAAAAGTTATTACTACATTCAATTTCCCAAATAATTTTTTGAAATGGTCATTTGTGATGGTAAATGTCCAGAATCGTGGTATTGATTAGGGGTTGAACGACTTCTGATTTTTTGAAGTTGACTTTTATGTGATGAAAGTCGAGTCGAAGTCGACTAGTCGCTGATGACGTCATTAATGAACAAATAAGTCTGGAGCTGTGATAAACAGCTTGTGCACAGCCATGGCATATGACACAGCGCTGCCCACATGGCTATTGCTCCTGTAACAGCTCATTTTTATCAGTTCTTTTGTCTTGGGGTTGTTCTATTTCTCACAGATTTCTGCTCATTCTTAATCAGATACAGATAAAGTAGCACAGTAAAGATTACATTAATATGAATGCATTAGTGAGAGCGATTGCGTGTGTGAATTAATTCTACCTGGCAGCGTCTCTCTACTAGTGAAGCTGTGGAATTTAGTTATTAAGAAATATATGCTTGAACTTTTCAGTTTCTAATGTATTTTATTGAGAATCACAGAACAGTGTTTACAATACATTTCTGTGCTGAATGATTCTGTGTGCATGATGTACGTGCTACTGTCTGTAGCCTCTGTGTGTGCCTTACAGTGCAGCAGCGCATTAGATTAGAACGGCGATTAACTTACTTGTACAATAAGCTGTTTAAAACGTGCATTCTCCCGTTCAATTTCGAGCATCCAGTAATATAATCACACATGTCTTGTGGAGCGCTTTCAGAGTATGCATTTATTTGTCATTTGAACTGTTTGGAAATGGAGGGTAAATGTGGAAGTCCTTCAAAGATTTCTTATCCTGTTTGCACCCTCTATAGCGTCATGGCAGAGCATTGAAGTCGACTAGTCGATTAGTCGGTGCAACCCCTAGTATTGATAGGGTATTGATAGGGTAAATGTCCAAAAATAAACATGGCATTGCCACTGGAATTCTATAAAATTATGCTTAATGTTCAAAAATATGGTATTACCATGCTAAATGTATACAGACATGGTATTACCATGATACATGGAGAGAAGACCATACCAGTCTGAAAGAAACTATCCAGTTTATATAGTTTCTGGATCTTGTTGTTTGATAAGAAAAGTCAAATTCACCATCAGTCTTACAGAGTTCCTCAAGGAACAATTGTTCTAGATCTAAAATCTCAGTTTCACTCTCTTCATTCAAGTTGGAGCAAGTACTCCTGTCAGGCCGTTCCATAAACCACGCTAGCTTTATGAGCCGCCCATATGTGTCTCTACTCTGCTGAGCTCAGATATCAAACACAAGCAGACAGACGAAATCCCAGGTCGAGGCAGCGAATAGCCAAAACTGTGGCACCTCACCTCCATGAGAAGATTATGCAAACCCTGGGGGAAGGTGATGGATTCTTCCTCTTACCCGGTGTGAGAGGACCAGATGCCGGAGAAAGATTCCAGGCGTCACCAGACGTAAAATATGAGCGCTTGGTTCAGCAGCTCAGAAAAGTTTTGGAGGTTTTAGAGTTTCCGAAACTTCTTATATTCTTTAAGAGAATGAGGGGGGCAGAAGAAAGACATTTCTGGGCCTTTGGCCTGGAGGTTACGAGTTTCTTTAGCTGCTCTTACCTTGAGACATCTGCTCATAATAGTAGATTTCAGTCGCGTGCACATTGAAAAATAACCACTTTAAGATTACATGCAAGTTGCAGTCTAAATGGGACTACTGTTGCACCCAATTCAGAGATTTTCAAGGTCAAAACAAGTACAGACATATGGCGGAGCGTGTGCCTTTCATGAAAGGTTAGAGTTGCGTGAAGAAATATCCCTAATAGTGAAGAAAAAAATGCATGTCTTCTCAAGGTTATTCTTGTAAGATGTCAACTGGGAATGCTACCTCGCTGAACCGTAGCCCAAGATGTATATGACTTTTCAAAGATATTTTTTAAACACACAAAACTTCAGCCTCTCTCTTTCTGTTCCAGTTCAAAATTAGATTTCCCAAGCCATTATCCATTATCATTCCTGTGAGCCATTAGCTAATGCATAGTTTATTTAGAAAAGAGGCATTAGGCAGGTATCGAAGGCAAGGGGGAGCAGGAAGACTGATCTGGTGGCGCTGGCGGAGGTAGCAGTGCGCTGCTCTGAGTTATGGACATCCAGCAGAGAGGAGTCTCTTCATTAGGGTGGTGATTAAAATTGATGGGAGCCCAGAGAGCCGGGACTGAGCTCGGCTCCCTCGAGCATAGCTCTCATTCTCTGCTCGTTTATTTGGGAGTTTGAGCTGATCAATAAACAGTGCCTGGAACTCACCATGAGGTCTGGCCGGGGGAGAGAGACGGAGGGAGGGGGGAGAAAGAGAAATGCGAAGACAAGACCAAAGCGGCATGTTTTGTTTCACGGATAAGCACAATGGTGAGTGAAAAAAGGCCTAAACTACAGGTGACTAAGGGTGAAAATGAGCTGCATTTCTCTTGTTGGATGGATGGATGGATAGACAGACATACAAATAGATGGATAGACAGACATGCAAATAGACAGACAGATATTTTAGACAATACTTTGCTTTTACGGTTTGAAATTGTAATTTCACGAATGCACAGTTTTGGTTGCGTGCTGTTCAAACTCAATATGCCGCATCCTGCCGAAAACTGCCGTTCTTGTTATTGAAGGTGCAATAATCCAGGTCTTGCACAATTGATCTGAATTATTGAGTTAATTAAAATGTGTATTGTGAAAACTCCACATGGACCAAACACACTTATGTAATTACTTCAGGGAACATGAATTAATTTTGAAGAAGTGGACAGAGGCCAGATTGTGGAGCTGGGTTATTGAAGCTTTCCCCGAATCTATCCAAGGCCTCTTCGTACGGCTGTGCCCAGATTCACTAATTAGTGCAGGCAGGGATGGCACTTCACTAACGCACTACTGACAGATGAACCCAGATGGAGCTGTTGATAAATCGCTGTACCGTCTCCTCTTAACGAATCAACGGAGATATAGGACCAATATATCTAAACAAGTGTCCATAATATTCCAATAATATGAATGCAGTTTCTTTTTTACACAATGAACAAATACATATTTCTCCGTTTTTATATCTCCAACTTTTTATATTTAATTATGAAATGCAGCTAAAAATTACATTTAATATTCAATAAATGCCTAAAACATACGGGAGACCAGGGCAAGTTGTCACAGTTTTTATTCCTGTGAATATTTCTCTTCTAAAATGGAGGCCAAAAAAAGGGGGGAAAAAGAAAAAAAAAAGATAGTATGCAGTCGAAAGGGGAAAAAAATGATAGCAGTCACACTCCTCTGAGAAATTAACACAGTCAGCACATGAGAATGTGGTATAGCTACTACATTAGTATTTTATTCCACATTAAACTTTTACTCCCTGTGCAGTAGTGTGGGCTTAGAACCACCTCATGTGGGCCTTTTGCAATGTCAAATGTCTAATCTTCTGTCATAAGGGAATTTGGAGACACATTAATGCAAAAAACATTTTTTTCTGGTAAAAAATAAATATCTAACCATCTTTGAGAAGCACAAAATATAAAGACTGAGGCTAGTTTCTCAGAACCAATAGATTGACAATAGATTGAAACCATGTGACAACTTGCCCCAGTCTATTTCTTGAATTAAATTTATTTTTATTACCTAATTTTTTTAATGGTTGTATTATTATTAGTAGTAGTAGCAGTAGTAGTAATTATTTAATAAATATATTGTAATTATATAGATAAATAAATATATCATATTTATTATTATTTTATTAATAAATTATTTAAATAATTAATACATTTTGAAAATGTATTATTAATAAATAATTGTTCAATTATGTAAATGGATTTATTTCAATAAAATTATTTACATTTTTCTTTCTAATCAAGTACAAAAATATCTGCGAAATGTAACTAGAAGTGAAAAAAGTGTGACAACTTGCCCCAATCTCCCCTATTTCTTGAATCAAATTAATTTTTATATAGTTGTATTGTAATATTAATAAATTAATATTATTATTATTGAGTCATCAATTATAAAAGTAATTAATAAAATAATTTATACAACTATATATTAAATAATTATTACATTCTTTAAATAATTTCATTAAAAATGTTCCTTCAAGTACAATATATATATATTTATATAATTATTCTCACTCTCTCTCTCTCTCTCTCTCTCTCTCTCTCTCTCTGTATATATATATATATATATATATAAATATAATTTAATATATAAATAATTTAATATATATATATTTTTTTTTATGATATTATCTAAAAAAAAAGTTAATATCTTACACTGTTTTCCATCCCAATTAAATGTATTTTGCTTGAAAGATGTTTAGATATTTTATTGGAAGACAAAAATACAAAACATTTATTTATTTCATTTTTTGCAGTGCAGTAGTGTAGTCAGTGTGAGCTTCATGTTCATTTGCTCTCTGTCATCTTTTGCCAGCGCTGAGCTTCTCTGCTCTTATATGATCTTTATTCCCTCTGCTAAAAAGCTAAAAAAGTTCCACAGTTAACCAAGGCGCAAGGGTGGAAACGGGCAGACATCAGATCACAACACTGATGATGAACAGATCTTCGGAAGAGCTTTGGCTTTTCTTTCCTCTTAAACACATCTTCCTAAACTCAGACAAATATATCCAGGAGCTATCAGTGGGATCGCTGCGAGTGTCTATAATGAATAATTGTTATTACAGCGCGCGGGAAGCCAGTGTCAATCACGACTGTGAGGCTGCGGAAAAGATGAAGTGAAATAAACATGAAACAAGGCGAAAACTCAAAAGGAAGTTATATAAAGCTTGGCTCCTTGAAGTTCAGCGTCGTACCTCTTTACCCTCAGCACGTCTGTTCTATAATGGCACAAAGCAAGGGATGGAAAAGATGTTGTCTTTTTCATCTTCCTGCCTTTTGTTAACATGTATAAAGAAAAAGAAGAGGAGGAGGGTGCAGAAGAAGATGCCGAGGGTGCCTGGGATTGGACCCGGTCCCTGTTCACCCAATTAAAGGAATCTTGTGCTCAAAGCCCCAGTCTGGCAACATGTGTTCTGACATTTGTCTTCCTGAGTGTTGTGATATAGAGCTCCACGGAGCTAAAGGATAAATTAGTAGCCCGCCCAGCTTCAGAGACCGGTCGCTAATGTGTGATGGCGCGAATTAGTCAGAAATCATGAAGAAGAAGGCACGTGCCTCTACTCGTACAACATAAAACCTCTGATATCCTGAAGAAACGTAGATATATGAAAGTGCATCCTTTGTATGTATTCTCTCGCTCTCTCTCTCTCTCTCTCTGTGTGTGTGTGTGTGTGTGTGTGTATATATATATAGGGGTCTGTTCATCATCAGCGTTGTGATCTGATGCCTGCCCGGGGGGATTTACACTTGTGAATCTTATTTCTTAGATGTTGTGATTCAACTTTGCGTAATTTTGAATGTCAATTAACCTCATAAATTGAACTAATAGGCTATATATAGATTGTATAGATTAATTTCCGTTTGGTTTACAATCTTGATTAGGGAGACTGATCTTGGGTCAACAATTATTCGATGCTTATATTGATAAAATAATAATTGATAAAATGTTTAAAGCTCATATATGATTCACAATTTATGATTCAAATAATCTTAATAATCAAATTAATCAAATTAATCTTAAATAATCAAATAATATTTTGGAAAATGGTTGATTATGAAACTCTTGCAGATAATTGTCACACCCCATTGGACTTTTGTTCTGTTTTCATCCCTCATGTTTGATTGTGTCATTTAGTTCAGGTGTGTGTCATTAATTAACTTAATTTGCTCCTGTATTTAAGGTGTAGTCTGTCCTGTCTTCCTTTGTCCGGTATTGTTGATGTTACCCTGTGTGTTAGACCCTCTTCTTCTGTGTGGATTGCCATTAAAAGAACTTGTTGTTATTATCTTCGTCGTACCTTCGTCTCCCTAACAGCAGTCATGTGACAATAATCTTATATACTGTATATATTTAAATATTTATTCTTATTAATATTTATGCATTAAATGTTCATTAAATATTCATTTAAAGCAGTCTTTAATGCATTTTTGATGTTTCCATCACCATCACCTTAAATCTGTCCAGAAGGTTCCTGATTCTTGCAGATAAGCAATATATATATATTCATTTCAGTTTGAATCTTGGTTAGGAACCATGGATCCTCGGTAGTATGAAAGTGAACATGAAAGGGTATTTACAACCCTTTTTACTTTATGTAAATGTAAAATGTTTCATAAGTCCAAGTGCAATGGAACATTTTGAAAGAAGGGACCCTTAAAATACATAAAGAAAGTTCATTTAGATTTTACGTTGACTTTAAAGTGCCTAAACAAAAAGTAATCCTCCAGAACCCTTACAATTCTATTAAAACTAGAACATAATTTCTTGCTCTGAGTGTTTAATGAGTCTTATAATGTTTATCCTAACCTTACACACTTTTTAAAGTCATTCGAATATATTTTTAATCCACGTTGACTTTACATTAGCCCATTCCTGACCTGTTTGGTTGATTGTACTCAAAAAAATATGTGCTAAACCAGTGTCGAGACGTTCCCTTAGTGACATCAGTGGCTCCATTCAGTCATTCCCAGAGATTAATATGAAAATCCACCAACGTACACACATAAACAAAACACAACAAACATTTGTCTCCCCCCACACAAATACATGCACACCCGTCGACCTTTCCGAGACCCGCACACCTCTGGCCTAGTATTTGCAGAGTGCGTCACTTATAGTAGGCCATCTTACGCACCTTTTGGGATGGTGTGCAAGTGTGTGTGTGTGTGTGTCTCTCGCAAGGTGAGTTGCAGCTAGAGGAGAAGGCAGGCTCGCGGTCAGCAGGGAGCGACTGGGCCGCGGGGAGAGGCTCTTAACTTCTGTCAGGTACAAATAACCACGCCATTTTTCACCTTCTGATTTTGAGCGCGGCAAGTCTCCCCAGTCATTTGAACTCTACACACATCCCATGATTCAATTCTGACTCTGGACACTTTGAGAGGCATGAGCGCAACAGATGTGAAAACAACACAACAGCCCGTCTGATACTTGTGATCTGTGTTCATGTGCTCAGGCTGTATTCTAATAATTGCATAACATTGCCAAGAGACGTGGAGCTTTAGTCAAACTGGTGCACTCTATATTAGGGATCAATTAATTTATTCAGAAATACCCTTGGTTAAAAGTTTGGACATGATTGAATTAATTTATGAATTAATCCTAAAAACATTTTGATACACTTTAAAGGCATGTGCTTATGCACTCAAATGCTTAAAATATCAAATAAATATAATTTTTTTTAAACAAATGCATTTCTTTACTAAACCAGATTTTATAGATTTATTGTTTATTATTTATTTATTTATCACGATGAGTCAAATGTAAAAAAAATTAATAATAATAATAATAATAATAATATAATAATAATAATCCATGATAATTCATGATAATCCAGATTTTTTTTTTACCTTGAAAAATATTTCAACATTTCAAAATATTAAAAAAAGGAAAGAAAAAATCTATAGATCTGTAGACTCTTAAATCTAGCCACAATTTTATAAATAATATACCTTTTACTTGATTTAATTTCTCATTTTTTGTGATCAAAAGAATAATACAATAATGATATTTACCTTGACAAATGTTTCAATGTTTCAAAAGAAAAAAACAATGTAAAAAGAAAGTTTTTTGGAGGGGTAGCAATGAGTGTAGCCATGAGTTTCTCCTTTTTGTAATAATAATAATAATAATAATAATAATAATAATACTTTTTTCAAAACAACTGTGTGTATATACTGTATATTACTGTTTTCATTTATAGTGACACTACTTGGCATTTTAAATTAGATCATCAAATTAAAAATTAATTTGATCCTTTTCATTTAACTTTAAATCAAAATTTTCAAGATTTTTCTGTTTCATCATCATTGATTTCTCATTGATTCTTCAGTGGGTGGTGGTTCATGTGCTGACATAACCTTTTAGTATTTGGCAGATGCTTTTATTCAAAGACATTGCATTCAAAGTATACATTTTATCAGTTCATGAATTCCCTGGGAATCGAACCCATGACCTTAGTGTTGCCAGTGCCATACTCATTGATTCAGTTGCAGTAATTAGATTGCCATGGTACATACACATAGGCAGTTTGTTTCTAATGAAATATTAGTTGAATAAATATCCCACCAACAAACATTAAAATGTTGTTTTTCTGTTTGAGCCAAACAATTTATTCAAATGTTCTAGCAGTGGCTGCTGTTGCAGAGGATTTTGACACTTTTAGGCATCTCAGAGCTGCTAGATGGTGCTGTTTGTTAGCATTGCCTGGTTACACCACAGAGGCACCTTAAGTGGACTTGCATTGCCTTGTTTCTTCATTTGTCACATACTTTTCTTTAAATGTATATTAGTAGCACGGACTCAGTCAAATAACATCATAAGTATGAATTTGGTCTGAAAACAATGCAGAAAGCACTGAAAGCTGGATTAATGTTCCTGAGTGAAAGGCTCTCTCGCTTTGCCCAGGAGCCCTTCTGTTTGTATGTGTGTGTGTGTGCGCGTGTATGTGTGTGTGTGTGAGTGTGTGTGTGTGATGTGTGTACCTGTTAGTAGTCTAAATTATTTATTTTGACCTGAAATCATTCTCCCTTGGAAGCAGTCACAAAGTGAAATACCTTGATTTTTATTTTTTTTTTCAGAGCAAAAGCAGCTTGTATTTTCATTTATTTTAGAATAATTTTAAGTCCAAGAAAACTTAACTCTGTACATTTCCATGTGCAAAGCCAAGCATATATATCAAGAATGAAAGGATCATTTTAAACACATAAACCATCAGTCTGCGGTTTTTGTTATGCCAAAAGCCCAAAAATAACAACTAAAAAAAATTAGTAGTCTAAATTATTTATTTTGACCTGAAATCATTCTCCCTTGGAAGCAGTCACAAAGTGAAATACCTTGATTTTTATTTTTTTTTCAGAGCAAAAGCAGCTTGTATTTTCATTTATTTTAGAATAATTTTAAGTCCAAGAAAATTTAACTCTGTACATTTCCATGTGCAAAGCCAAGCATATATATCAAGAATGAAAGGATCATTTTAAACACATAAACCATCAGTCTGCGGTTTTTGTTATGCCAAAAGCCCAAAAATAACAACTAAAAAGAATCCCATAGACATATTCTTTCATATTTTTTTATTTGGCTGTAAACTTTATCTGAAGGGTATCCTGTCTGGGGGCCCGCATTGTCCTCTTCAAGTGCTCTCTTGATTTGAAATATTGTCTTACATAATGAGGGAGAAAAATAGAGCGGCTCTGCACTCCTGCGCCGGTGTCAGTTTAATCAATCATTTTTAAACACAGGCAGGCATGGAGAGTATCCCGCCCGGCATCCGTCGCATCCTTCCCCTGCTCCGGTCTAGCACGGCGGCAGCAATTCATCATCACTCAAAAAATGAAAGCGCCAGTGTATCAGACTCGTCCTTGCCTCTTCTTAGATTTAAACACAGGGGTGGGGGCTGATGGGAAGGGGTAGCGGTGGGCCGATGGCGGGAGATGATCGCTGATGTAAGGAAGGAGAGTTTTCCCTCTGCTCTCTTTTTCTTCTTTGCAGTCTTTCTCCCGTCTTTCCGTCTCCTTTGCTCTACTTTCCTCTTTACGGCATTTTGAAAGTGCGGGACGTGGGAGGACAAAGGTCAGGATGGCGGGAGGTTGAGGGGTCAGTTCGCAACTTGAATGGGGCAAAGAGGAAGCGGACCTCATCTTGTGGACTTTTCCCAGTGGAAAGTTTGGTATGGGCTGTTTATAAATATCACACACTCAATTACACTCACTTGTCCTTTCAACATATGAATTTCGGATCTATTGGGATTGTCCATTGGTTTGGAGAGGAAGCCGTGCAGGTGAAAAGTTCATCCTGTCTGTTTTTAACGGGAAAATACGTATAGGCGGCAAATTTTAAATCACGTTTGGGACGTTCAGGCCATGAAAAGCAATTTCGAAACTGTGATGTCTTCTTCGAAGTGTCTTGCTTGTTGTTTTAACGTGACTTTACATTATGTTTGCGTTCTGTGGTCACACCTGTGTAGGTCAAAGACTCGTCGCGGGTTTGTATCGGTGCTTCATCTTACACTCTAACACATACAAACACACACACACAATGACATTTAAAACCGGTCTGTGGATGTTCCCACATTATCCCTGGTGGATCATCCCCCTCTGCATTTTTGTGCTGGGAAATGTCGCCCCACAGATTAATTATCCTCACGTAAATGCATAAACATGGCAGGCTGTGATTCCGCTTTTTCCTTTCCTATTCCTCACTGGGTTCTCAACTTGCTGCATGACTCTAAACGTGTTCATTTTCCTCTGCTAGCGAAGCAAGTCGACCGGTTTATTTCATATGGTGATGAAATAATTCACTCACACTCGTTTTGCTTGTTTTATTTGCATCAGTATTTAATTTAATGGTTTGAAAGTCACTATTACTCTTAGAGACAAGAACTTGGAGGAGTGTGTGACAATGCAAACAAAGTAAAACCTCTGGTAAAATCCATCATATGTGTAAATACCCATGTAAACAATGCATTGATGAAAGCTTGTTAACCGTTTGGGGATGTTTGGATGCTATAATTATTATTTTTTACACAGCAAGTCATCAACCTGGACACACTTTTGTTCCAAAATCGAATGTGTTTTGTTACTTAGGATTTTAAAGCATCAGATGTGAACTTCAAATATAAAAGAATGTTTCGAATGCATAGCGATGATCTCTGAGATACAATTAATTCAAAATGTATTAGAGGTGGGTTTTTATTTCAGTGATTATTTCATCATTACCCCAGTAGATGGCGACAAGTGATATGAGTGATAACTGACTCATTCACTCAACCGATTCGTTCAAAACACTGATTCATTCAGGAATGAACAGTTTTACCATGATACCATTTTACACTCTTGCTGTGGGTTAAAGCGAAAAAATGATAAAAACTTTGATTTGATTTGCAGACCTGTAAACCCTGCTTGTGACTGTTGTGATTCATTTAAAACACTGATTCATTCAAGAATGAAACTTGAGACTGTTTATAAAAGAGTCACTGAATCATTCACTCAACTGATTCAAACAGCAAGTCATCAACCTGGACACACTTTTGTTCCAAAATCGAATGTGTTTTGTTACTTAGGATTTTAAAGAATCAGATGTGAACTTCAAATATAAAAGAATGTTTCGAATGCATAGCGATGATCTCTGAGATACAATTAATTCAAAATGTATTAGAGGTGGGTTTTTATTTCAGTGATTATTTCATCATTACCCCAGTAGATGGCGACAAGTGATATGAGTGATAACTGACTCATTCACTCAACCGATTCGTTCAAAACACTGATTCATTCAGGAATGAACAGTTTTACCATGATACCATTTTACACTCTTGCTGTGGGTTAAAGCGAAAAAATGATAAAAACTTTGATTTGATTTGCAGACCTGTAAACCCTGCTTGTGACTGTTGTGATTCATTTAAAACACTGATTCATTCAAGAATGAAACTTGAGACTGTTTATAAAAGAGTCACTGAATCATTCACTCAACTGATTCATTCAAAAACGCAGATTCATTCAGGATCCATCCATCCATCCAAATATGCATGCTTCCATAATATACAGTATAATAGGCAAAAAACAGTATGTGAAAAGAGTAGCATGTCCGAATTCACAGCATTTATTAAACAGTAGGCAAAATTACACAGATGACCTGCTATTTCCAACAAGAAATACGCATCCAATAGACACTTTACTATCCCATGAGGAGAGGATGTGAATGGCAGTGAAGCGACACAATTGACACTGGTAAGCCTCGTGACAATGACAACATGGCTAATGTAGTATGACCGGATTACACTCAGCCGCAAAGTAATAATTCATTCATAAGAAATACCTACTCAGATAGTATATGCTTACAGACGGACACAGCCTTTGTTTGTAAGTGAAACACTGAATCATTTGTTCAACTGATTCATTCAAAACACTGATTCATTCAGGAATGAAAACAGAAGTCTTGCTCATGTGATATTACTTATTTCATGTACGTTTATTTCATGAAATACTAAGCATTATACATAATCAAATTAGTTTCTTTTATTTTAAAAAAGGGAATTTATTTGCCAAAACTTGTGTGTAATAACTCATTCTAGAGTACTATGCTGTTAGCTTAGCAACATGCTACAGAGTCTGCTTTTAGTCAAACAATAGCTGTTGTTTTAAAAGTGAAGTCATATTTTAAATGGTTTTTTTAATTATTCCCCTAGCACAGGGGTAGGCAAGTTCGGTCCTAGAGAGCCACAGTCCTGCAGAGTTCAGCTCCAACCCTGAAAAAAAACTCACCTGCCTATAGCCTTAGTAATCCTGAAGATATTGATTAGCTTGTTCAGGTGTGTTTGATTAGGGTTGGAGCTGAACTCTGCAGGACTGCGGCTCTCTAGGAACGAACTTGCCTACCCCTGCCCTAGCATATGTGATCTCATTGTGATCTCATGTTCAAATCACTGAGGCACACACACTTTGTTTCAACATTAGTTTACTTACAAGCCAAACCGTTATATTCAGACAACGTTATGGTCGTTTTAAAATATGTTGTCATCATTTTGCAGGCAATTCACTTTTAATTTACTTCTGATAGTCCAAGCAGACCACAGGCATCTTAAGATCTTCACAACCTCTTCTGTTACCCGCCTCAGTTTATACTAAAATATTGAGAGGTTTGAGCTGTTGAGATTCTTGTGGTCATTCCACACTGCTAACAAGCAGCTTTTGGGGAATTACACTCAACTGTGTTTGTTGCGAAAAAGTGTGCAATATTGTAAAAGAAAGTCACTAGTTCTTCTTTTTCTGAATCCCTCCCTGGACTGTTTGGATTTGTGTAAACCTCCAGAAAAGAGGGATTATTGAGGGGAATTCAAAGTCATATTTCCTCATTATTTTGTTTTGGATGGGACCAACTGTTTGGAAGCCTGTATAAACTCTACATCCAAAGGAAGGTTGAAGGATTTTGCATAAAGAATGACACAATAAACAGTTCTTGAATTAATTGAGGTTTCTTCCGTAACTGGTTTTCAATTGTTGATTCTTTCAAAACCAAATCGCTTAATTTAAAGTCAACATTAAATCATAACTGGCCATGTCTTAAACCACTTTCTTGGTCTTATTGTGCACAATTCATCAGTGCACATTATTCCAAAGAAAAACAATGTTCTTCGTAATTGTTCATCAAAATGTAATAAATTGTTCCACCTCTGAAACAGAAAGGTGGAAGTTTAGCTTGAGGCTGTAATAGCCCCTGCTGGTAGATGCTGTAACTACACTATCTGAACCCAAAAAGCATCAGTTACGAAGACAAAATTTAAAGCAAGAAACATACATTGTTGGGACTGAGCATGTTCTTGGGGTGCCAGTTAGCATTGCCATGATGTAATTTCCTGTGGCTCCAAGGTGATTAGCTTCCAGCACGCCTCTCAGTTCTTTAAGGATGTGTTGTTTGGTTTCTGTAACATGGAAAAAGCTAAAAATGATGAGTACTTTATATCAATATATTATTGCTACTTGCCAAGTTTCACATTCATTGCAAATTCATTCATCAAAATCCCTTATTTATTGTTTTTTATAAACCGTAATCATAGCTTCTGCTAATTGTGGCGTTCCATGTGTGGAGTACTTTTTATAATGGATGGATGCACTTTTTTGGGCTTCAAAATCTTAACCCCCATTCACTTCCATTATAAAGTTTGGAAGAGCCAGGATATTTTTTTTATATAACTCCAACTGTGTTCATCTGAAAGAAGAAAGTTATATACACCTAGGATGACTTGAGGGTGAGTAAATCATGGGCTAATTTCATTTTTGGGTGAACTATCCCTTTAAGTTTATATTCTGTATTTTATTTGTAATTAATAGATATTTATAAATATATTAGATATTTTATGTATTAATAGATGCTTTGTTTTCGTTATCATTTTATTTTAATATATACTTTTACTTTTGCTATTTATTTATTTATTTATTTATTTATGAATGATTGAATGAATGAATGAAACCTTGGCAAAGCTTCCAATGTTTAAAAAGGGGTCATATGATGCGATTTCAATTTTTCCTTTCTCTTTGGAGTGTTACAAGCTCTTGGTGCATGAAGAAGATCTGTAAAGTTGCAAAGACTAAAGTCTCAAATCCAAAGAGATATTCTTTATAAAAGTTAAGAGTCAGCCACGCCCACCTAAAACGGCTCATTCTAACACGCCCCCACATGTCTACATCACTATCTGGGAAGATTTGCATAACGCCGCCCAAATGTTCACGCAAAGAAAGAAGGCATAACTTTTATTCTCGCTGTAGTTTTGTTGTTTCCGTCGCAGTGTCGTAAAGATGCTGTGTGCTTCGTTGTAAAAGCGAAACTACTTTGTTTGGTCTTCCAAAAGAGGACGATATCTGCTTCGTCATGCCTGGAGCTGATCCGTGCTGGATGCTGAGGAAATACAACAACTTCACGCTGTGGATCGGCGGATCGGCTTTCACCATGGACGAAGCGGAGTCCAGCCCGGCGTCGTCACATGTCCTTCCGGACGCTCCTTCGTCGAAATCGCCAGCCGCACTGTTCTCAAGCCTGCGCCTCTGCTCACTCTAACCCTCCGGCCGTTCCTCACGCTAGCCCCTGGCCTCTGCTCACTGTAGGCCGCGGTGTGTGATGCTGTTTTGTTGTGAAAGCGAAACTACTTTGTTTGGCCTTCCAAAAGAGGACACGACTAAATCAGTGGTTACGTTGTATTTACAACACTGTTCCAGAACATTTTAACCCAAATATTCGGATGTGTGCAGCACATTTTATGGAGGACTGTTTCCTGATCCTGGGAGAGTAGACTACAATGCCGGCTGTTCTGACTCAAAGACTGTAAGTACGTCTTTTATATTTAAAGAGTTTTTATATTTTATATATTTAAAGCAATTTTTTTGCAACGCAACCCGTAAAAAGACAGTATAAGTCATTATAATCCATAATTATGTCCCCACTGGATGCAACGAATGCCTCGTTTATAATGGGTTTTCATGTTTTTGAATCATCGCTCCGGCCTGACAGGGCATCACAGTATGTTAAGGGGCGTAACATTTCTGTCTCACGCTTGAGGTATTCGGTCAGTCACAATGCACTGGATAGCTGGCCAATCAGAGCACTCCTTGCTTTTTCAGACCGATGAGCTTTGTAAAAATCGACACGTTTCAGAAAGGCGGGTCATAGAGGAGAAACAATAATGTACAGTAAGTGGAAAATAATGTGTTTTTTGAACCTTAAACCACATAAACACATTTCATTACACCAAATACACAAAATAATGTTCTTTTTAGCAGCATCATATGACCCCTTTAAAAAAAATAGATGTGGACCTGAATATCCGCGATGGTCTCAGTATAATTTTAGTATTAGTTATACTATCACAGTTTTAGTCATTACTATTATTTTTTTATTAAAAATATTTAGTTTTAATTTATACTTTTAAGTAATTTTAGTACTTCAACTTTCAGTTTTTTTCTTCATTCAATACAATATTTATACATTATTTCAGCTTTATTTCAATTAAAGTAATAGTTGACCCAAAAATGAAAATGTGCTAATGGTTCTGACTCTGATTAATAGAATAAGCAGACACCAACTTTCTTTTTCATTATTCAAAATTCCTATTCCACTAAAAATCGTAAAAAATTATATACAGCTTTATTTAAAATGAATATAAATGCTAAATTTAACTTCTAGCTTTTTAACGTCGTATACACACGCTAAAAGTGCCCTCCAGCGCTATACCGACGTGGCTACCGATAACCGATTGCTTTATAAAAAACCTCTGGCATCAATATTGAAAGGCATCGAAATTTTTATGATCATTTAGCTAGTTTCTCAAAATATCATGATTTTTTTTCATGCCTAAAAATATGTATGATTTAGTCATTACATATTTAATTATTTGCATTTCATCAGCTGTTTGTGTCCAGGCACGGTCTACGGGGGTGCTAGAGGTGCCAAGCACCCTCAAACGAAAGCAAGAGCACCCTCAGTTGAAGCTGTAAAAATAGGATATGGCGAAACATACTTAACAAACACTCCAGTGCGTATTTGCGTTTGCACTCTAGAGAGCTTCAAATATTTCTGTTCACAACTTGTTTTTGCAGCGTTGATCCAATCACAGACATTCAATAGACTATCTGTTGATTTCTTGAATGCAATGGCCGATCAGAGGTGTTTTAATTCAGAATCCACTCACCACTTAATATGCCACAGTTTTGTTCAGTGCTGACTGCTGAGTGATACAAGCTTGCGAATCCTCTCATATATCCTCACAGATATGACGGTTTTCAAAGCGGAAGAATTTCTGACCTGTGTTTTAGCATGACCGCACACGTCGAACGATACTAAACAAACAATGTCAGATAACTCATAAAACCTGTCCTATATACAGTGCACAACCTGACCGACATCAGCATTTCCTTTAACACATCACTGTGAACCGTCTAGACAATGTGCTGCTTAATTTGTATGCCCCTCATTAGCTAGAAGGCAGTTAATGAGGATGCTTAATATCTTCAGAGAAAGGGAGTGTCACTACAAGATGAGAGAGAACATGTTCATACGCTTCCACCAACACACCAGTGTGAGAATTCGTTCAAAATTACATTTCCAGATTCAGATTTGTGAGAGAGCCATAATTACTCCAAAATCAATACGCATTGTTGTAAGATAATGAAAATGGTCTGTTTAAAAAAAAAAGCCAAAGGTGCAGATTATCTCCTCAAATGGGGGGAAAATATGAAGAAGGAAGAGGAAAATGGATCTGTAATGACAGACACCGTTTGTGTTTTTAGCAAGATGTAAATGTAATATGTTGTTTTGTCAATGTTCCTCACTTTTCACAGATTCTAATTCAGTAAAGACCGTGAGAGGTAGAAACCAATGTGACTGGACCAGTGCCGTAAAAGGGCCAATTATCCAGGTGGAGGAGATGTGGTTCGAAGAGCTCCCAAATTACTCAACCTTAAAGGCGATGATGGTTGTGCAAACAGGTTTTGATTTGTCTGACAGTCTTGCAACTTTATTAGAATGTTATGAATCCTGCTACTGTATTATGAAACATGACAGCAGCAAAAAGACAAGAGAAAGTAGTTGTAAAGACAACAAATATCACAATGGATAAATAATTATACACCATAAATTCAGTATAATAATAATAATAATAATAATAATAAATTCTGAAAAAAATAGAACTTCTGATAAACACAAAACCATTTTTTTCACCCCAAACAAATAATATACTTCCATTTTTTTCTCATTTAATATTCTGTTTTTCAATTATGATCATAAGAGTCCATAAAATCTAAAAAACAAACAAACAAACAGAACACCTAACTACCTACCTACCTAACCTACCCACCCAACCAACCTACCTACCTACCTACCTACCTAACTAACTAACTAACTAACTAACTAACTACCTAACCAAAACCAACCACCCAACCAACCAACCATCCAAACGACCGACCGACCGACCTACCTACCTACCAACCAACCCACCCACCCACCCACCTAACTAACTAACTAACTAACTACCTACCTACCTACCATATAAATAAATACTATATAAAATTTCATATTAAAGTATAGTATAAGGTCAAACCAATGTGACTGGACCAGTGCCGTAAAAGGGCCAATTATCCAGGTGGAGGAGATGTGGTTCGAAGAGCTCCCAAATTACTCAACCTTAAAGGCGATGATGGTTGTGCAAACAGGTTTTGATTTGTCTGACAGTCTTGCAACTTTATTAGAATGTTATGAATCCTGCTACTGTATTATGAAACATGACAGCAGCAAAAAGACAAGAGAAAGTAGTTGTAAAGACAACAAATATCACAATGGATAAATAATTATACACCATAAATTCAGTATAATAATAATAATAATAATAATAATAATAATAATAATACATTCTGAAAAAAATAGAACTTCTGATAAACACAAAACCATTTTTTCACCCCAAACAAATAATATACTTCCATTTTTTTCTCATTTAATATTCTGTTTTTCAATTATGATCATAAGAGTCCATAAAATCTAAAAAACAAACAAACAAACAGAACACCTAACTACCTACCTACCTAACCTACCCACCCAACCAACCTACCTACCTACCTACCTACCTAACTAACTAACTAACTAACTAACTAACTAACTAACTAACTAACTAACTAACTAACTAACTAACTAACTAACTAACTAACTAACTAACTAACTAACTAACTAACTAACTAACTAACTAACTAACTAACTAACTAACTAACTAACTAACTACCCACCCACCCAACCTACCTACCTACCTACCTACCTA
>NW_015505571.1:319037-319715 GCF_001515645.1 Sinocyclocheilus grahami
ACCTACCTACCTAACTAACTAACTAACTAACTAACTAACTACCTACCTACCATATAAATAAATACTATATAAAATTTCATATTAAAGTATAGTATAAGGTCAAACCAATGTGACTGGACCAGTGCCGTAAAAGGGCCAATTATCCAGGTGGAGGAGATGTGGTTCGGAGAGCTCCCAAATTACTCAACCTTAAAGGCGATGATGGTTGTGCAAACAGGTTTTGATTTGTCTGACAGTCTTGCAACTTTATTAGAATGTTATGAATCCTGCTACTGTATTATGAAACATGACAGCAGCAAAAAGACAAGAGAAAGTCGTTGTAAAGACAACAAATATCACAATGGATAAATAATTATACACCATAAATTCAGTATAATAATAATAATAATAATAATAATAATAATAATAATAATAATAATAATAATAATAATAATAATAATAATAATAATAATAATAATAATAATAATAATAATAATAATAATAATAATAATAATAATAATAATAATAATAATAATAATAATAATACATTCTGAAAAAAATAGAACTTCTGATAAACACAAAACCATTTTTTCACCCCAAACAAATAATATACTTCCATTTTTTTCTCATTTAATATTCTGTTTTTCAATTATGATCATAAGAGTCCATAAAATCTAAAAAACAAACAATCAAACAGAA
>NW_015505571.1:319851-344851 GCF_001515645.1 Sinocyclocheilus grahami
TTACTAACTAACTAACTAACTAACTAACTAACTAACTAACTAACTACCCACCCACCCAACCTACCTACCTACCTACCTACCTAACTAACTAACTAACTACCTAACCTAACCTAACCTAACCACCCACCCACCCAACCAACCAACCAACCAACCTACCTACCTACCTACCTACCAAACAACCAACCAACCAACCAACCCACCCACCCAACCAACCAACCAACCAACCAACCACCTACCTAACTAACTAACTACCTACCTACCTACCAAATAAATAAATACTATATAAAATTTCATAGTAAAGTATAGTATAAGGTCAATAGATCACAATGTGTAATATATAATAAATTAAAATAATATAACATTTACAATAAAAATATTACATTATTTACATTATCATAATAATTATTATTTATATAATATTAAATATTATATATTTTAAATTATGTTCTATGTAACGTCATTTAAGTTAATATATACAGTGGGGGAAAAAAATATTTAGTCAGCCACGTGATTTTCTGGATTTTTTTTTCTCATTTTGTCTCTCATAGTTGAGGTATACCTATGATGAAAATTACAGGCCTCTCTCATCTTTTTAAGTGGGAGAACTTGCACAATTGGTGGCTGACTAAATACTTTTTTGCCCCACTGTAATGTATATTTTATATAACATTTTATATAATATAATTTTTTATTATTATTTATATACATTTTATTTTCATATTATTTAATTAATTCATCATCATCATCATCATCATCATCATAAATTCTGGGGGAAATTGTTTAGAGCTTCTGATAAACACAAACCCATTTATTTCACCCCAAGCAAATAAAATACTTTCTTTCTTTTTTTCTCGCATTTAATATCCTGTTTTTCAAAATATATTACATTATGGAAATGAAATAAGTGATGAACACTCTTTCATGTTGAATTTCCAGCAAGAATTATTTTTAAAAAGCATCATGAGCCTGACTTATTTGAGTTTGGACCAACATATTTTCATCTTTTAATACCACAGAAGTGCAATTCCACACAGAAGCTGCTGCGATTTATCTTTCGTCACTGCTGAGCTGACTATCATCTCTAAAATGAGGAGAAATGAGAGGCATTATTTGCCTGACAGGCTTGTTTTAAAGAGTAAATGAGAAAACATGTAAGCAATCATAGCGAGGAACACCCAGACATCATAAAATGCTTTTAAATCAGGGGACCTGAAGACAGCAGGCCAAGCAGAGTATGTAGAGATGATTTCAGGGGAAAAACACACACAAAGATTAGATAATAGCAGCCTAGTAATGGGAAATAATAATAGCAGAAAAAAGGGTAATACAATTCTGATGACAGATGCACAACAAAAGCTTCAGGCTGAACTAATTCAGAAGGATTTATTGATTAAAACGCAGACTCTCACTTTCAAATAACAAATGACTGGCCATACAGATCAGCCATAACTAACAATAAATAAATAAATGAATAAATAACAGTCACTTTATCATCACTTGTCAGGGGCAGATCAATAACGGTCATAAAATAGTCCATAAATTCTCAAAAAAAACAAAATACTATTTAGAATTTCAAATTAAAGTGTCAAAGCTCAATAGGCCTCAATGTGTGATATGTAATAAATTAAACAGAATATTAAAATAACATTCATGTTAATAATATTATATAAAATGTTATAAAAATACAAATACATACAATGTTATTTACAACTATATATTATTTTAAAATTACTTTACATACTGTAGTACATACACACACACACATATATATAAAACTTTTTATGTACCACTTTTAATTTAAATATTATATTAATGTATTATATATTAGACATTGTGGCCTATTGATCTTATATCATACACTTTAATTCAAAATTGTATTATTATATATAGAATTATATAGTATTTTGAATATTATTATGAAAGTATAATTTCTACAATTATATATTATTTTGCATATTATTTTAAATTATTTTACATAGAATACAATTTTAATATATGCAATATGTAATATAACATTTTAAATACATGTTTTATTATAATTTTGATATTTTTCCCATATAAATATTTTATTTACATTTTGTATTATATATTTTTATTTATTGTAAAGCATTGTTTTAGCAAATTGGTTCATAAAATGTAGTTTGTTAGATATCAAATGATTAAATACGAATTGTTTATAAGATCATACTGTGCAATTCTACATTCTTTAGCAAATGTGCTAAATTTTTACTGTCTTTATACTGTCTTTTTTTCTTCCCTGTTATTTATTTTCCCTGAATCTATTCCCTAAGTGAAATAACAACCATTGCCATTATGTAGAGAAAAGCTCAACAAGCAATTGTTTTCTCCCTGAGATGAACAATTTTAAAAAGAAATGTTATTGTAGCATGTCAACGTCAATTCCTTATTGTGAAAATGAGGTGGCTGAAAACAGTCAAATGTTCGGGGGCTCTTGATGTCTTGCCATCGCTTGAAGTTTGATCTTGCCATACAGTTTGAAGCTAGATTATAACATGGCCAGAGGCCATCGTCAGTGTAAACACACCGTCTCCAAACCTTGTGAGAGGCATGCCAGAAACAGCTGATCAAATCTGAAAAAAGACTCATAGTGCAGCATTTTCAGATGGTTATGATGGGTCTGAAATCACAGTAATTACAGGCTGATAAACAGAAGATTTGTGTCGGGTTATTTTAACCTGTCAAAACAATTTGTAGATGTACAAAATTTAACTTTAACATCACATTTTAGGTTTACCAAAGTCACTTCAAGGAATAGTTCACTCAAAAATGAAAATGTGTTGAAAATTTAGTCACCCTCAGGTAATCTAAGATGTAGATTGATCTGTTTCTTAATCAGATTTGGAGAAATTTAGCATTCCATCACTTGCTCACCAATGGATCCTCATGCAGTGAATGGGTGCCGTCAGAATAAGAGTCTAAACAGCCGATAAAAACATTCCAATAATCTACAAGTAATCCACAAGACTCCAGTCCATCAATGAATATGTTGTGAAGTGAATAGCTGCATGTTTATAATAAACAAATCCATCATCAAGCTGTTTTCCCTTCAAACAAGACTTCTATCCACAATATAGTGTTCTCTTGTGAAAAAGTTGCCCTGCCTGAATCAGGAGAGAAATATGCTCAGATCAAGTACTGTTTACAAACTAAATCAGTTCTAAACAACTATGTTGGTGGATTTTGATGTGAGAGACAACAGTGGATGGACTTTTTCACTGAAGGAAGCGTTATTATGGTATTTATGGACGAGTATTTAGCCAGAAGCGATGGTTTAAAGTGAAAACACATTAATGATGTATTTGTTTCTTATATGCAGCTTTTCACTTCTCAAGATGGTAACTGATGGACTGGAGTCGTGTGGATTACTGTGATGTTTTTTTATCAGCTGTTTGGACTCTCATTCTGACGGCACCCATTCACTGCAAAGGATCCATTGGTGAGCAAGTGATGTAATTCTAAATTTCTCCAAATCTGTTACCATGAAGAAACAAAACAAAACAACAACTTCTAACAACTTTGCCTTAGTGGACCATCAGATGTTCATCTATGGATGAAAGTGTGTTTCACCAAAAGTCCATGTGGCAGCATACAAATTGCAAAAAAGTTATTGATTGCTTTTGGACACACTTGCCAGAGCTTTTTCAGCAATGACTTCTAACCAACTGGTAATTTTTAGTGGATATATGAAGTTAGTTCCAAGTTCACACAGGTGTACTTTATCAAATTAACATGAATGCTTCCAAATACTTCTATTATAATTTGAAACCTAACAAATGTCCTTTAGTAAAATGACTCACTTGAAAATGGTGCTTAGTGGCATTATGGTTTCATATTATGTTATATAATGCAAAGACATTACTACTTTTTTAATGTGCCAAGAGTGTCCAAAAAGGCCTATTTGGGGTTAAACTCTGTTGACGTATTCAGACTAATTTATTAACTTAATAACCAAGTGAAATCACAAACAGAAATATTTCATCTTATGTATTAAACTGATACATTATATATAATTTAAAACACATTACTTTATTCAGCGCATTTAAATTTTAAAGACATTTTAAATAGCGATAAATGGTTAGATTTTAAAGACATTTTAAATAGCGATAACTGATTTGATTATTGGGCACTAAATTTGGAATAGTATCTAATAACGCCCTATAAAATTTTCGCTAGTTGTTTTGGACCGCGGGATTTGTCGTGATCGGTCACGAGACCCGTAAAAACGTCTCAGGTTACTTATGTAACCATGGTTCCCTGAGTAGGGAACGAGACACTGCGTCCTCTAGGGGTCGCTATGGGGAACGCCTCATCGTGACCCGTGTCTGAAGCATACATTGAAAAAACACCAACAACACGTTGGCCGGCGACAGCCCATGACGTCACTACCGGTGCGACTATAGTATAAATAGGTGCCGGGAGAACATGTCATACACTTCTTCGTCTGAAGCTTGCGTTCGAAGCATGGCAGGCAGCCTAGGGGATGCTCGTTCCCTACTCAGGGAACCATGGTTACATAAGTAACCTGAGACGTTCCCTTTCAAGGGAACTTCGAACTGCGTCCTCTAGGGGTCGCTATGGGGAACGATATACCCATGCCACCATGCTGAGGGGAGTGGGGGCCAGAACCATGGTGAGCACTAAGTACCAACTTTACCATTTTCATGGTGAGTTGCCCCTGGACGTCAGACGGCTGTCTGTGACTTTATCCCCTTTGGCCAAATGCCTAGGCTACATACCCAACTTACCTGTTAGGGCCAGACTCCTGGGCCCGGGGTAGAGCTCAAGGCATGGAATCATAATGGATTCCTTTAAGGGGATACGACCAAGAACCTAGTATCACACTAAGTCTTGGCCTGTCACACAGGGGCTACCGCTTGCTCTTGCATAAACTCTGAAAGGAACTGTCTCAACAGACCTCTAGTGGCCACACCCTGTTAAAGTAGGTATCCTAGGATACCTAAGTGGAGTGGTGCTTCCAGGCATCTGATCACAGATACCCGGAGGTACTGGGCCAAACGGGAGAGGCGAGCTCAAATACGACCCTCTAAGGCGAGGGGAGCACTGCCAGAGACAGCATTACACAAGAAGGTTCTCGCAAATGCCACCTGTACTTCCCGCTCGATGCCTCAGCAAGAGGGAATATCCTGGAGCCCGGACATCCAGGAATCTTTTTGCAGTGTCGTACCGGGGACCTGATGATCAAGAAGGCTCCCGCAGAAGCCTCTGACCTGGCCGCATGGTCCAGGAAGTATGAAGCCGGCATCAGGGCTATCATACCGGCTGGACACAATATCGATGAGTGAGGTAACACTGCAGAGGACCTACCTTAGAAAGGACAGAAACACACCGGTCCCGGAAGACGCTGCAAAGAAATCTCACAGAAGGATTATACACACATAACCACCAGCACATGAAATACATATATATATATATATGAATATATACTGTATATAGAAAATGGATCATACTCACCCACCATGGTTCCCGTGCCAAAACCCCGCTCAAAAGGCGATTCCAGAGAAGCCTCTAGTCCGGACCATCAGTAAGGTGGTTGCTATGAAGTCATAGAACCAACCAAAACATCATAGGTCCAGCATAGGAGACTGTTATGCAGGAAAATTCCCACCTAACCTCGGTCAGGTGGAGTGCTGGTGTTTATAGGGGAATTAGGAAGGGGAAGAAAAAGGGCAGATGTGACACCCCCGAAGGAAATGAGTAGATACTCACGTATCACTCTGATCTGGACGAAAGCGCTGACGCCTTGTCTGGATCACATCCCTTAGGTCTTGCCTACCTCCCTTTGACCCACGATTCCTCCTTCCCCTACCCACGGCCGGAAGAGGAGCGCGAGTTGCGACACTAGCCTTCTGTGCCCGTCTCTGATCCTCAAACCGAGACGGACCAGGACCCCTATGTTGTTCGGGCTCAGACCTGGACCTTCGTGGAATGAAGGATTTAAAGGCTGCTGAGCACGCCTTCGCCTCCCTGAACTTCTCGACCACCGTCTCAACAGAGGTACCAAAAAGTTCAGAAGGCGAAACCGGAGCATCGAGAAGAAAGCCCCTCTCTTTCTTTCCGATATCTGCCAGGTTCACCCACAGATGTCTCTCCGTTACCACCATCGCCGCCATTGACGTGCCCATGGCGGAGGCGGCCTGTTTAGTAGCATGGAGAGCAAGATCTGTGGTGCAGCGCAGCTCAGCTACCTGATCAGGAGAAAGGCCCTTGTCTTTATCCAGGTCTTTCAGCAGATCAGCCTGATACGCCTGGAGCACCGCCATAGTGTGCAACGAAGCCACATCCTGACCTGCTGCTGCGTATGCCCTGCCATTTAAGCGTGATGTATCCTGGAGGGGCTTAGATGGCAAGGAGGGAGTATTAAGGGAGGAGGTCTCTTCTACAGGGGGCATCCTCTCATAGCCGTTTTCACGCATTGCCTCGATGTTGGCATAACTCATATGCTGGAATCGATAGATGCGAGAAGAAGACGGCCTCTTCCATTCCTTCTCAATTTCAGTATGCAAATCAGGAAGGAATGGAAGGATTAACCTGAGCTGGACAGTTACGGTCAGAAAGATAACGCTCATCGAGACGACCTCGTGGCGCCACTCTCTTGGCCCGCTTCCACGGCAAGTCTAGCCTCGCCGTTCTCTAGCGGCTCTCTCTCGTCCACAGCCAACGAGCGCGAGAAGGAAAGCCCCTCCCTAAACTCATCAGCCAGGTCCACCTGCGAACCCCATGAGCTCATTCTTCTCCGTGCCTCAGCAGCGGCGGGTCCTGAACCGTGGGGAGCAGATGGCTGCCCCTCTTTCCTCGAAAAAAGAGACAAATGAGAGCGGAGCTTTTTCATCGACAAAAGCTCACAATGCACGCAAATCGCCCCCTCAAGGACGTCGCGTGCGTGCTCCTCGCCCAAACACAAAATGCAGAGATCATGTGTGTCATCAGGTGTCAAATAGCGACGACACGGATGCACACACCCTCTAAATGCTCTGCTAGTGCTCGCCATAATAATAGATAGTAGATCGCTCTTATTCAAATGCACGCTTCAAACAAAACAGTCAATGAAGACGAAGAAGAGAATGACATGTTCTCCCAGCACCTATTTATACTATAGTCACACCGGTAGTGACGTCATGGGCTGTCGCCGGCCAACGTATTGTTGGTGTTTTTTCAATGTATGCTTCAGACACGGGTCACGACGAGGCGTTCCCCATAGCGACCCCTAGAGGACGCAGTTCGAGTTCCCTTGAAAGGGAAACAACAACAATTGCGTTGGAGCGACGCCACTCACCTTCGCGCCAAATTTAAATCTACACTTGCGTGAACAATTACGCGCTGTGGCAGAATATTAGACTGGTTTGTAAGTAAACAGCGACTTAAATGTCCAGTTCTTCGGTTTCTGAAGTCTTGGAATATTGTTCACCATTTATACGGATTGCATTTTTGATTAAAAAAATATATATTTAGGTTTTTTTTTGACAGTCCGTTCGCATGCACTGTCATCGTTTGGGCAACCGGGTCAAACGGGTTTGGAACAAGATGAAGGTGTCTTGGAATATTGTTCACCATTTATACGGATTGCATTTTTGATTAAAAAAATATATATTTAGGTTTTTTTTTGACAGTCCGTTCGCATGCACTGTCATCGTTTGGGCAACCGGGTCAAACGGGTTTGGAACAAGATGAAGGTGTGTAAATGCTGACACAATTATAACTCTTATTTCTTTGAACAGGTATGCTGTTTCTCATATGTTTTGACAGTGTGACCATTTTCTGTGTGCAACCTGTTGCAGCCTTTAGTTCCGTTTTGACCTTTCAGCTGAACGTAACCACTTCGACGTAATCGTGTACCCGCTGAACTTGGTGTTGGTGATTCAAGTTGCAAGACCATGCCAAAGTCCACGTGCAGTGCTCTGAGGGGGCGTGGCTCTTCCGCGCTGATCACATGCGGCAGGCGTGCTGTTTATCATGCGCCGGGAGAAACCCGCAACTGCTGCGACACCAAACGAAATATTCATTAATAAGGGCGCCTCAAGTTGGGCATTGTTTAGTATCAAAACACGCCCTTTTAACATGCTGCTAAAAACTGCTTTCCCTGAAGGCGAAGGGTGTTGATGCTTTGATCAACAACTGAAGTCAGAGCTCAGACCAGCTTAATCTACTGCACTCTCACACTGATTAAACAAACATAACCAGAGCTACACTTCACTTACCGGTATTTAGTCAGTGCATAAGCTACATTTGTGACTATAAGCAAGATACTATTTACATAAGTGGTTAAACTTGAGCTAAAAAGAATATGGAAGTATCATATGTGCAGTATTTTCATATCAACACATCATAATTATATTTGGGAAATTTTGTTAAGATTATGTGTCAGAATCATAAAATAAATATCTTGAATTTTTATGAACACTTTAATAAGCAGAAATACTTATACCAAGTAACTTGACCTGACTATTTGCTGGAGATCGTTTTCCTCAATTAATACATTTTTATCAAGGCTATCGGAAAGAAGGCCTATATCTATATTTGTATTTCACAAGATCCAGAACCATTTATAGGGTAAAAAATTGTATGATGATAATATAGGCATTTATACCACCAAACTTTGATTTGTAATGCTTACAACTTAAATTAGTTACTAAAAGATGGTGATAATAGTGATGAACACTAGTGTGTCCAGCAATTGTTCAGTATATTTGCATATATTAATATTTGATTTTTCACCTTTTTTTTGGCATGAATTTACCGTAAACAGTTGACAGACATAAGCTGGGTATTAACTCACACCAATAAGGGAAAACACCAATTAAAGGATAATAAAAAGAGTTAGAATATTTTGAACTGGAATATTTTGAAAGTTTCGTGAATGGCTAATGCTTAACTTCTCAAATATGTGAAGAATGCCTTACAATTGGTATGCATTTACAAATAAATGCAATTTATAAAATGATCATCATCACTGAAATGATCATTTATAGAGTAATCAAACATAAGGCAACATAAATAAATAAATAAAAATATAATAAAATGCTGCACACATATATATGCGCACACAGAAGTATTCGACTGGGTTACATATCAGCTCTCATATATACTTTATGCAACGTCTCATAAACCAAACATGATAGGTGCAGGGATTCTGAAAACATACAACAGGATCATGTCAGGAATGTTTAATTTGAGCAATTTGTGCCTTTATAGGTAACGCATTATGTGTTTTAAAGCGGAAAATGTGCGGCTGTGTCATTAGAAGACGGGCAAAGACATGAAAGTGCCAGTGTTAATAGGTCTCACACACACGCACACACACACACACACACACACACACACACACACACACACACACACACACACACACACACACATCCATTCATCGGCTATTGACAGTGTGTCCCTGTTGAGCGGCTGCACTCACTGGAGCATCTCTCTAGCGCTGCCGGTGGACAATCAAACCCACACACCCACCTCTGTCTACTACACTCGCCTGTTCAACATTTCTTACTTCTGCTAGAAAAATACATAGCTACAGCAAACCTCTGAGCTCTGAGTCGCATCGCGGCGCATCGTGATACACCAGCAGCAATAGCTCCAAAAGAAGCACAACATGGAGTCCTCTCCAGAACCAGCGAGCGACCCGGGCAACGGCGTCTCAGAGCCGGTTACCCCGGCCAGGGAAACCCCGGTAAACCTGGAGACCCTCCGCAAAGCTGAGCACCAAGCCCCGGTGCGCCGGCAGAGCTGCTCCAGCACAAACAGAGGTGAGACACAGTGATTCTTTGGAGTCGATATGACATTGATTCTCCGTAGTGTTGCTGAGCAAAACTTCAAAGTGAATTCATTTCAACTTAAATGGCGCGTCAAAATCATTCCAGTGCGTTTGGTTCACTAGAAAAGCGCGTGGTGAATAAGAATAGACGGCATTTATGAAATATACAGGATTTAAGATGCTTTTAGAGTTGGCGTGCTTGTATAGGCTAACCGAATGATCCTGCCATTGTTGTTGAATGTATGACAGCACTGACACTGTAGACTAAAAAAACAGCAGATGCGTTTATTAAAAAAATCAAAATTTGACAATATGTAAGTTCATTTCTGATTTAAAAATGGTGCGAAATAATATACATACATAGGGAGAGATCATAATGTTATAATGTGTGTTAGCTACACAAGTCGAACTTATGTGAACTGTATTTTTAAAATGAGACTCATTTTATTCTGATGCATATTTGTTTTTCTTTTTAAAGTGTTATATTTTTACATTTCATTCATGAGTTGTCAGCATGCCTTGATCTCTGCGCCTGTTTGGACGCTAGCTGGACGCATTTAAATGCTTATTTATATATTACAAGGAATTTAGCTTTCCCACAACGCTTTAATATCTCTATTTCTACATATGAGTGTTGTACAGTACAGACAGTAGGTTTTTTTTAGCCACTCCCCCTTCGGTGGCTCCATTCAACTCATCCAAGTTCAGTGCAAAATGTATCTGCGATTATGCAGACAAAAAGTGACACGATACTGTATAAAGTAACGGTGAATGTCTGTTCAGGTTGCTGTGTGTCGCGCAGAAGGGTATATTTAGAGGCTGATACGGTGAATGTGGAATGTAAGCTGGTTATGTAACAAGTTTTGCCATAAACAGAGCAGGGAAAATCATCGAAGTCTGGGGTTCAGAGTGTGTTTTGTATGATTACACTGTGGCGAATGTGTGTAATGCTGTTCATAATAACCTCGTCTTTTTAATTGTTTTATTCAATAAAATTGTATAGAAAATCGGGACTTGATCTCGAGTCCACTCGCTTTCTAAACGAAAATATTACCGCTGGACTGTAGAGTCAGTGGCGCGCGTGTTTAGTTATTGAATTATAATTTTTTTAATGTTTGTCGCCAATCAAAGAATAAGGAGGAATGACCTTGAAACGCCAAAATGAATTTTACGAATCTATAACAAATCTCTGGTGCTAGCAGTTGTTTCACTTTTCTTGCTTGGTACTTTCCCAGCACTGTGCAGTTATGTAATAGCAGTCAGAAGAGGCAGGTATGGGGAGGCACTGTCCGGATGGGAGTTTTTAGGCAAGTCTATGCCATTTTTTTTTTTTAAAGAAGGAGACTGACTTTGAGACACTCCTAACCTGCTGACCTATAATCACCCCCGCCCTTTACAGTGGGACTAAAGTGCATCTGGAAGGGAAAGGCAAAAGAAAGAACTCCTTAGTCCTGTTATGTAACCCTTGTGTGAATGGGCGATGAGAAGCAAAGTGTTCAGTGGGACTGTTCTCTTTGGCTCTGTTAGAAATCCACTTTGCTTTCGCAAGACTTGTGCAACAAACACACCAGCAGAGTCAATAGACCCAGTGCGGTCATGACGTCAGTTTGCAGGCCGTTTAGAATGGTGGGGTTTGAATTATGACTAAAATAATTGATGTCAGAGACATCATGGTTCTACGGCATAAATGATACACCGTCATACCTTAAATATGAATTTTGAAGCGTTTATGTTAGTTGCTATAGGAGCAATATAAAGATTTCTGATTCATCAAGGACACACAGTCGCATCTTTTAGGTAGTTGCAGTCCTTGTTTAGCAACCTTTTAGCAACTTGCTTAAAAATATTTTGAGGTATGACAGTGTAAGATTCACGTTATAGAAAGAATGATATTCCACCATAAAATCAAACCCATAAAATGCTAATGGACATATAACAAACAGCTAGTGAAAATGATGGTAGTTGCCTATTAGAGTGGCAAAAAATGAGAAAAGTTGGGCTGAAATTACGATATCCAGAACATAATATTATTAATAATTTATATAAATATAAAAAAAAACATAAAAAGAATGTTCAAAATTTTCTTCATATAAAGTTAAAATTTTAATTAATTAAAATTAATAAAATTTATTTTTTTATTTATCAGTAAAAAAATATATATATACATTTTAGCAGTTTTTTTTTCAGCAGGGTAGGGCTGCATGATTATGACAAATCCAAAAAATAAAAAATTTAATTAAATGCAATCTCAGTTATTAATTTTACATAATAGAATTGGCATTGATAAAACAATCTGAGAACTGTTTTTGAATTAAGTTATTGCTGTTTTAGATCAAGACAGTGACTAAACTGTCAACATAAGTTCAATGAAACATGAGGTATAAAATAACTGAACTTTTTATTATTATTATTATTATTATTATTATTATTTTATACAAATAAAATGTACTAGGTGACAGTACATGGTGCACTTTTTTTTAATATTAGATCTTCGACTTTTGGTCGAAGTTTCATTGAACGTGATTTTGTGCAGATTCTGCTTTATTCTTGATTTGAATAAACATGCAAACAATTATTTACAGTATTTAGTGCAGACACAACTTTTTCCTGTTTGTTGGATAAACGGTCAACTTGACATTGACCCTTTTAGCAGCATAAATACTGGAACGCTTTGATAAGGCTATAGATTCATTTAAGCAGTTTTGATTGGTCATTGTGTGCAACTCTGATTGGTTACGATGCTCAACCGGTGCAAAAAACACGTCATAGATGCATGACGCAACATGAATGTAAATGCATTGCTGTATTAGCTGTTGTCATTTTAATGCTGAATATTTTTCAGTTTAATTGTGCAGCCCTAATAGACACTGTAAGAGAGAGAGAGACAGCAAATGTTGCAATAATAAGTTTCATTTTAAATGCTTGTCGATTTGTTATTATAGCTTATGGTATCTTTGGCTCATATACATTATTATTTTTTTTAAGACTAAGTAAATATCAATGTCACACTCAAGAACGTGTTTTAGCAGCTGTGACTGTTAATCATATTTTGGCTGCTTAAACACTTAAATTTGCGGTTTAGTCAGATCTCATGATTACGCACAGTAGGACACCACATGCGAAATGGCTTTATTATTAGTTAACCACAAGCAGTCTGTGGTTTTGCTTGTGGTGTGTCAGTGAGTTTATTTAGCGTTGGCTGCATTGGCTGTGATTGTGGGTGTCGGAGGCAATCTCAGCACACGGATGAATTAACCACTTTCAGCGGATCTATGAAATGAAGCAAACCGCATTGTTTTGATCTCAAGTGAAAAGGGAGTATAACTGAGGCTCTTAGAAGAGTTAGGGTGACCGGCTAAATTTATGAACAAAATGATCGGAATTTTGTTTCTTTGAATTTAAATTAGTCTTTTATGCATTTAAGTTGAGCGAGTTATTAAGTTCAAACTAACATTTTCCATCTTTTATTAAGAAAGTATATAGTAATTTGAGGAAAGACAACCTTAAACAGCACTTTTAGGTCTGATTCATATTTTCTTGGCACTTTTTTCACTGTGAAAATTAATGTTTATGTAACATATGTTGTTTGACCTAAATGTCATCCAATAGATTCATTTTTTATAGAAATATTACCTGTATATTCAAGTTCGAACTAAATAACGTTATTAATGAAATATACAATACATTTTGAGAAAAGACACCCTTAAACTGCACTTAAAATCCCATATTTTTTGGGATCTTTTTGGCTGTGAAACTTAATGTTTATGTAATAAAGGTGTCATTTGACCTGAATGTCATCCAGTGGACCCATTTTTACAAATATTACATGTGTGTTGAAAGTTATGGAAAGAAAATCTCAGGAAAGATGTTAGTCCACACCCATTGTGTGTCTCTTTCAGTAACGTTGTATTTTGCCTGCACTCAGTACTGTTTAAGTGGTGCATTAGTGATATGCTAAATTCAGTATTAATGTATTTATTTTTACATTAGCTGAATCATTTGGTTCATTCTTATTTCAGATAAATATTTTTCTATTTTGTTTGCACGCGTCCAGATGTTTTAACAAAATAAACTTTCAGCATTTAAAAATTTTTTATTTTTACATTTTTGTTTGATTTAATCATGTTATGTATTCTTATTTTAGATATATATTTTTCTGGGTTTATTGCACACATCTAAAATGATTTTTTTTTTAAAAAGGTAAACGATCAGTCATTGTGGCTTATTTTTTATTTTTTTTATTTGTTGTCAAACATTTGAAGTATTCTCCAAATTATAGTGCGTTGTTCAAACGGTACATTTAGCTTTGTCCACAGAAACCAATGTGAAGATGTGTTCCTTTAGTAAGGAACACATTTTCCCTTTGTTTTTTTTACACCATGCCCACAAATGGCCTTTGAACGTACCCTGTTTTTGCCTGCTATTATTTTAACCTGTGCTTGTCCACATACACAGAAGAACTCAGAGCAGGTCAAACTTCACATTTGACCTAGTAATCAAAAGGCAAAGCTGAAGAGCGGCACATGCTGTTATAACCCTGAGTGTTGACACTTGACGTCTTGTTTAAAGGAGGTTCTTGAAGGATAACAGAGGGTCAGACAGGCAAACACACAAATGCTTAAATCATTTAGAGAGTGTGTTATTACTACATTTGGCTTCCTCCAGTGCTCAAGGAAGGAGTTTGAAAATAGTCAGTATTAATGCTCTGTTTTTGGCTATGGAGGATCAGGCTTGTAGCTTTTTTTAGGGTTTTTGATCTTATGAAGGTCTTTTGCTCTCGTTTTACTTGTATAATCTTACATGTAAGTGAAACTGGATGTTTGATTTAGAAAAGGGTAGAGTAAGATTTGGTTGAATTAATTGGGTTGGTGTCAGTTGTGCGAAAATATTGGGTGCAAAGAAATATCTAACCCCAAAATAACAATTGTCATCATGTACTCACCCTTATGTCAATCAAAAGTGTTTTTGAAGAATCTTTCTTTAGCTCTTTTCTATATAATGAGAGTTTAGTGACTCATCATCATCAAAAGTAAATATAGTGATATTTTTTGAACTTCTTATAGTTTCTGCCAGTGTTTTTTTGTGTGTGTTTGATTATGTATTTATTTAATTTATTTAGACTATTACTGTCTTGGCTGATTCCGATGAGAGTCACCTTCAAGAAATATGGGAATTACAAAACCTCAGAAATAAAATTTCTACAATGATAAAACTCAACATTTCTTATTTCAATGTTGAAAACGTTGCTGCTTAATCGTTTGTAATATTATTTATAACATTACATTATTATAAAAAAATCTTTGCTGTCACTTGCTGAATAGAAGTATTTATTTTTTTATTTTTACGTTATGCTTACTTGCCCTAAACTTTTGAATGGTAGTGTATCACACTTTACACAAAATATTTTAAGCAGCACAACTGTTTTCAACACTTAAAATAATAATAAGATATGTTTCTTGAGCAGCAAATCAGCATATTAGAATGATTTCTGAAGGATCATGTGACACTGAAGACTGGAGTAATGATGCTTAAAATTCAGCTTTGCATCACACGAATAAATTACATTAAAAAAATCAAATTGTAATAATATTTTACTGTATTTAAGTACAGTAATAGTTTTTACTGTACTTTTTTATCAAATACACCTTGGTGAGCAAGATACTTCTTTCAAAAATATTAAAGGGGTCATGAACTGCCTTTTTTATTATTTTGTACTGTTCTCTGAGATCCACTTATAATGTTATCAAGATCTTTTACATCAGAATACATCATAATTTAGAAGTAATAGGCTATTTTCTGCCCTGTTTTTAACCCCCCTCATCAGAACGCTCTGTGAATTGAATATTCGTGGCAGATTGTCGACTCGGAAGTAAACGCCCACTGCTATGATTGGTTAACAGTTGTTTATGTTCGACAGCTACATCCTTCACAGATGATTGCTGTGATTTAGGTTAAAAATGCATAAATGCTCAGTACACATCAAACGATCTGTAATAACAGACAAAGCAATAGTGATCACGTAATAAAAACAGTAACACTTGTGTGGTGCGACTGTCGGATCCAATATAGTCGCACAGCAACGACAGCATCGTCTTTTAGTTTCATTCTTCCTGAAAATCCTGTGTTGAATTGTGCCTTGTTTGTAAATGAATCCATGGTGAAATGAAGTGAATAAAAGACCAAGTTCTTACTGACGCGGTCTGGAACGTCATTAAAAATAAAGGTCATCCACTCTTTCCTAACGCTGGGATCAGAAGGTGTCGGGTCTCGGGTCTGATCACCTGTCTCTTGTTGTCTCTGTGTTTGGGTGTTGTGCATGACTTGTTTTGACAGCTCGCCACGTGAGCATGTCAGCATGATCGTTGTCCCCGCCCTCCTTGTTTCACACCTGGTTCTGGTCATCTCATTAGCTTCCCCTTATAGCTCCTCGTGTTTCTCTGTATGTTGTCAGTTTGTTGTGATTATTCCCTTGCTCTGACTGTCCGTGTATGATCGCTCACCAGTTCTGTCTTGTCTCGTCCAGGCTCCAGTGCTCGTAGCAGTCTGTTTATGTGTCCCGCACCTCTCTGTGCGTTCAGGAACCGTGAGCTACCTCCGGCATCCGCCTACCCTGGGACTCCGCGGTCTCATTGTTGGGCTTCTCAGCCTCTCGCTCGGATTAGCGAGCTGCCCCTCCGGCTCCGTCTCCTCTGCCGCTGTTGCGGCTTGTTCCAGCCACTGCTCTCCACCCATCGGTGTGGTTGGGGTTTCCACGACCACACGAACTGTCCGCGAAGGCGCTTACTGCCCGCGGTGATAATCTCTGCACAATAAAGCACCTATTGAACCCGCACCTGAATCCAGCCTCGTTGTCCCTAACAGTATGGTCAGATATTATTGTACTAAGAGTTTTGAAAAAGTGGAAACTGTACCAAGTGAATGGGACAAAACCCCACTGTAATATACATGTACACTGTTGTGTAAATACAGTACAATTCTTCACACCGCAACAAGAACATCACAATTGTATAGTTTGTTGTTGTGGCACATACAAACCATTACTTGTTTGATTGTTTGATTGGGTTTGATCATCTAGTGACAGTTTGTATTCTACCAAACTCTGAAAGTATATATAAATATAAAAACATTAGTACTTTTTACTCACCCATGTCTGTTTCTAAATGCGTGATCACTAGAAACAGAAAAAAAGTATTAAGTTATAAAGGGTTCATAATAGGATCCATCAACAGTCAGATTTTAATATTATTCACCTCTTGAAGACCAGCAAAAAACAAGATCAGTTTACATATCACAAAGTAATCTGTAATGAACTTTATTCATATAAGAATTCATATATGCACTGTGCATTCATTCATTGTTTCGCAATGAATTTTATTCAAATGAAATTAATAATTTAATAAGGCTATATTAAACAAAATTCACCTTTTGGTCTCTTCTGACTCAGCAAAAGTTCATCAAGCTCTAAAAAAAATCAAAATAAAGACAAGATGAAAGAACATTGAAATTATATCATTTTTGAATGCAATTATTAAATATAAATGATCATTAGATGTGTTAAAATGTATTAACATCACATGTAAATCTGGTAACTAAATGAATAATTTAAATACACATGGATACAATGTAAACATGCATTTATTACATCTCTAAACTGCTATAAAATCAAATCTATCTCATTTTATTTATAAATAAATAGAAAGTTTGTTCATTGTTTTGCAGACCAAAGCAGAGTTCATAGTTAACTATATAAGGGATAATCCACAGCTAGGTGTGCAGCTGATTTTAATGTAAAGAAGCACTCGCTGCAAAACCAACCATGTTTTATTCTCCTGTTCTCAGTCTGTAGTTGATTGTGTTCTGAAAAAAGTTAGAATAAAGACAAAACAACATTGAATAGATATGGTCAGTTGTTTCCACTATAGGAGATAAAAAAAATAATAAGGTAAGGTAATACATTTATAAGGTAATTGTTGGTAATTGACTTTTTATTTCACAATTCTGACTTTTTTTTCTTGCAATTCTGACTTTTCCTGACAGAATTACAAGATATAAACACAGAAGTGCTCCCAAAAATCTGTCATTAATTACACACCCTCATGTCGTTTCAAACTCGTAAGACATTTGTTCATCTTCGGAACACAAATTAAGATACTTTTGATGAAATCCAAGAGCTTTTCTGACCCTGCATATATAGCAACACCACTGACACGTTTTATGGCCCAGAAAGGTAGTAAAGACATCATTAAAATAGTCCATTTGACATCAGCGGTTCAACCGTAATGTTATAAAGCTATGAGTATACTTTTTGTGCACAAAGAAAACAAAAATAATGACTTGCTGTCTATGCAGGGTCAGAAAGCTCTCAGATTTCATCAAAAGTATCTTAATTTGTGTTCCGAAGATGAACGAAGGTCGTACGGGTTTGGAACGACATGAGATTGAGTAATTAATGACAGAATGTTCATTTTTGGATGAACTATCCCTTTAATCTTTTGTAGATCAAAATTAATTAATTGATTCACTGCATTCTGAAGAAATGTCAGAAAAACAGATCAAAATTATACAATTGTTTCACAACTCTGAAAAAGAGACCTTAATAAATAATGAAATAATAAACACCACTGCTGGACACTGTTAGTGGACTGCGAAATGAATAAAACATGTGACTCAAGCTCAAACACAAGAATTTTACCTCTGTATTCATGAATGAACACAGCTATCAGCACTGCCGTAAAACCACTGAGCACGACTACAACCGAAAACAGGATGGCTGATGCCCTCCAAAGATGAAACATATTACCTGTAAATCAAAATAATGACTTACACTGAGCACACTGTCCAGTCAAACATTTATTTCTGTTTGACTCAAAATGATTAATAATGTAAACAATGATATTGTAGTATAGAACATGCATACACAGTAATCAGAATCAGAATCAGAATGAGCTTTATTGCCAGGTATGTTTACACATACGAGGAATTTGTTTTCGTGACAGAAGCTTCCACAGTGTAACAGAATGACAGTGACAGAACAAAAAACACAGATAATAAAAATAAAAATAGAACAAGTAAATAAGGAATAAAAATATATAAATTGACAATTGTGTGTGCAGGTATATTACAATAGACAGTTTTTTTTTTGTATGTACAGGTACTGTATATTATGTGCAAATTTGAGGTGTAGGCTGAGTATGAGTGTTAGATAAATAAGTGTATGAGTGAATAAATAGTGTGTGTTCCACGGTTATTGTCAAGTGTTCATGAGATGGATGGCCTGAGGGAAGAAACTGTTCCTGTGTCTGGTCGTTCTGGTGCTCAGTCAAGACTTGTGCAACAAACACACCAGCAGAGTCAATAGACCCAGTGCGGTCATGACGTCAGTTTGCAGGCCGTTTAGAATGGTGGGGTTTGAATTATGACTAAAATAATTGATGTCAGAGACATCATGGTTCTACGGCATAAATGATACACCGTCATACCTTAAATATGAATTTTGAAGCGTTTATGTTAGTTGCTATAGGAGCAATATAAAGATTTCTGATTCATCAAGGACACACAGTCGCATCTTTTAGGTAGTTGCAGTCCTTGTTTAGCAACCTTTTAGCAACTTGCTTAAAAATATTTTGAGGTATGACAGTGTAAGATTCACGTTATAGAAAGAATGATATTCCACCATAAAATCAAACCCATAAAATGCTAATGGACATATAACAAACAGCTAGTGAAAATGATGGTAGTTGCCTATTAGAGTGGCAAAAAATGAGAAAAGTTGGGCTGAAATTACGATATCCAGAACATAATATTATTAATAATTTATATAAATATAAAAAAAAACATAAAAAGAATGTTCAAAATTTTCTTCATATAAAGTTAAAATTTTAATTAATTAAAATTAATAAAATTTATTTTTTTATTTATCAGTAAAAAAATATATATATACATTTTAGCAGTTTTTTTTTCAGCAGGGTAGGGCTGCATGATTATGACAAATCCAAAAAATAAAAAATTTAATTAAATGCAATCTCAGTTATTAATTTTACATAATAGAATTGGCATTGATAAAACAATCTGAGAACTGTTTTTGAATTAAGTTATTGCTGTTTTAGATCAAGACAGTGACTAAACTGTCAACATAAGTTCAATGAAACATGAGGTATAAAATAACTGAACTTTTTATTATTATTATTATTATTATTATTATTATTATTATTATTATTATTATTATTATTATTATTATTATTATTATTATTATTATTATTATTATTATTATTATTATTATTATTATTATTATTATTATTATTATTATTATTATTATTATTATTATTATTATTATTATTATTATTTTATACAAATAAAATGTACTAGGTGACAGTACATGGTGCACTTTTTTTTAATATTAGATCTTCGACTTTTGGTCGAAGTTTCATTGAACGTGATTTTGTGCAGATTCTGCTTTATTCTTGATTTGAATAAACATGCAAACAATTATTTACAGTATTTAGTGCAGACACAACTTTTTCCTGTTTGTTGGATAAACGGTCAACTTGACATTGACCCTTTTAGCAGCATAAATACTGGAACGCTTTGATAAGGCTATAGATTCATTTAAGCAGTTTTGATTGGTCATTGTGTGCAACTCTGATTGGTTACGATGCTCAACCGGTGCAAAAAACACGTCATAGATGCATGACGCAACATGAATGTAAATGCATTGCTGTATTAGCTGTTGTCATTTTAATGCTGAATATTTTTCAGTTTAATTGTGCAGCCCTAATAGACACTGTAAGAGAGAGAGAGACAGCAAATGTTGCAATAATAAGTTTCATTTTAAATGCTTGTCGATTTGTTATTATAGCTTATGGTATCTTTGGCTCATATACATTATTATTTTTTTTAAGACTAAGTAAATATCAATGTCACACTCAAGAACGTGTTTTAGCAGCTGTGACTGTTAATCATATTTTGGCTGCTTAAACACTTAAATTTGCGGTTTAGTCAGATCTCATGATTACGCACAGTAGGACACCACATGCGAAATGGCTTTATTATTAGTTAACCACAAGCAGTCTGTGGTTTTGCTTGTGGTGTGTCAGTGAGTTTATTTAGCGTTGGCTGCATTGGCTGTGATTGTGGGTGTCGGAGGCAATCTCAGCACACGGATGAATTAACCACTTTCAGCGGATCTATGAAATGAAGCAAACCGCATTGTTTTGATCTCAAGTGAAAAGGGAGTATAACTGAGGCTCTTAGAAGAGTTAGGGTGACCGGCTAAATTTATGAACAAAATGATCGGAATTTTGTTTCTTTGAATTTAAATTAGTCTTTTATGCATTTAAGTTGAGCGAGTTATTAAGTTCAAACTAACATTTTCCATCTTTTATTAAGAAAGTATATAGTAATTTGAGGAAAGACAACCTTAAACAGCACTTTTAGGTCTGATTCATATTTTCTTGGCACTTTTTTCACTGTGAAAATTAATGTTTATGTAACATATGTTGTTTGACCTAAATGTCATCCAATAGATTCATTTTTTATAGAAATATTACCTGTATATTCAAGTTCGAACTAAATAACGTTATTAATGAAATATACAATACATTTTGAGAAAAGACACCCTTAAACTGCACTTAAAATCCCATATTTTTTGGGATCTTTTTGGCTGTGAAACTTAATGTTTATGTAATAAAGGTGTCATTTGACCTGAATGTCATCCAGTGGACCCATTTTTACAAATATTACATGTGTGTTGAAAGTTATGGAAAGAAAATCTCAGGAAAGATGTTAGTCCACACCCATTGTGTGTCTCTTTCAGTAACGTTGTATTTTGCCTGCACTCAGTACTGTTTAAGTGGTGCATTAGTGATATGCTAAATTCAGTATTAATGTATTTATTTTTACATTAGCTGAATCATTTGGTTCATTCTTATTTCAGATAAATATTTTTCTATTTTGTTTGCACGCGTCCAGATGTTTTAACAAAATAAACTTTCAGCATTTAAAAATTTTTTATTTTTACATTTTTGTTTGATTTAATCATGTTATGTATTCTTATTTTAGATATATATTTTTCTGGGTTTATTGCACACATCTAAAATGATTTTTTTTTTAAAAAGGTAAACGATCAGTCATTGTGGCTTATTTTTTATTTTTTTTATTTGTTGTCAAACATTTGAAGTATTCTCCAAATTATAGTGCGTTGTTCAAACGGTACATTTAGCTTTGTCCACAGAAACCAATGTGAAGATGTGTTCCTTTAGTAAGGAACACATTTTCCCTTTGTTTTTTTTACACCATGCCCACAAATGGCCTTTGAACGTACCCTGTTTTTGCCTGCTATTATTTTAACCTGTGCTTGTCCACATACACAGAAGAACTCAGAGCAGGTCAAACTTCACATTTGACCTAGTAATCAAAAGGCAAAGCTGAAGAGCGGCACATGCTGTTATAACCCTGAGTGTTGACACTTGACGTCTTGTTTAAAGGAGGTTCTTGAAGGATAACAGAGGGTCAGACAGGCAAACACACAAATGCTTAAATCATTTAGAGAGTGTGTTATTACTACATTTGGCTTCCTCCAGTGCTCAAGGAAGGAGTTTGAAAATAGTCAGTATTAATGCTCTGTTTTTGGCTATGGAGGATCAGGCTTGTAGCTTTTTTTAGGGTTTTTGATCTTATGAAGGTCTTTTGCTCTCGTTTTACTTGTATAATCTTACATGTAAGTGAAACTGGATGTTTGATTTAGAAAAGGGTAGAGTAAGATTTGGTTGAATTAATTGGGTTGGTGTCAGTTGTGCGAAAATATTGGGTGCAAAGAAATATCTAACCCCAAAATAACAATTGTCATCATGTACTCACCCTTATGTCAATCAAAAGTGTTTTTGAAGAATCTTTCTTTAGCTCTTTTCTATATAATGAGAGTTTAGTGACTCATCATCATCAAAAGTAAATATAGTGATATTTTTTGAACTTCTTATAGTTTCTGCCAGTGTTTTTTTGTGTGTGTTTGATTATGTATTTATTTAATTTATTTAGACTATTACTGTCTTGGCTGATTCCGATGAGAGTCACCTTCAAGAAATATGGGAATTACAAAACCTCAGAAATAAAATTTCTACAATGATAAAACTCAACATTTCTTATTTCAATGTTGAAAACGTTGCTGCTTAATCGTTTGTAATATTATTTATAACATTACATTATTATAAAAAAATCTTTGCTGTCACTTGCTGAATAGAAGTATTTATTTTTTTATTTTTACGTTATGCTTACTTGCCCTAAACTTTTGAATGGTAGTGTATCACACTTTACACAAAATATTTTAAGCAGCACAACTGTTTTCAACACTTAAAATAATAATAAGATATGTTTCTTGAGCAGCAAATCAGCATATTAGAATGATTTCTGAAGGATCATGTGACACTGAAGACTGGAGTAATGATGCTTAAAATTCAGCTTTGCATCACACGAATAAATTACATTAAAAAAATCAAATTGTAATAATATTTTACTGTATTTAAGTACAGTAATAGTTTTTACTGTACTTTTTTATCAAATACACCTTGGTGAGCAAGATACTTCTTTCAAAAATATTAAAGGGGTCATGAACTGCCTTTTTTATTATTTTGTACTGTTCTCTGAGATCCACTTATAATGTTATCAAGATCTTTTACATCAGAATACATCATAATTTAGAAGTAATAGGCTATTTTCTGCCCTGTTTTTAACCCCCCTCATCAGAACGCTCTGTGAATTGAATATTCGTGGCAGATTGTCGACTCGGAAGTAAACGCCCACTGCTATGATTGGTTAACAGTTGTTTATGTTCGACAGCTACATCCTTCACAGATGATTGCTGTGATTTAGGTTAAAAATGCATAAATGCTCAGTACACATCAAACGATCTGTAATAACAGACAAAGCAATAGTGATCACGTAATAAAAACAGTAACACTTGTGTGGTGCGACTGTCGGATCCAATATAGTCGCACAGCAACGACAGCATCGTCTTTTAGTTTCATTCTTCCTGAAAATCCTGTGTTGAATTGTGCCTTGTTTGTAAATGAATCCATGGTGAAATGAAGTGAATAAAAGACCAAGTTCTTACTGACGCGGTCTGGAACGTCATTAAAAATAAAGGTCATCCACTCTTTCCTAACGCTGGGATCAGAAGGTGTCGGGTCTCGGGTCTGATCACCTGTCTCTTGTTGTCTCTGTGTTTGGGTGTTGTGCATGACTTGTTTTGACAGCTCGCCACGTGAGCATGTCAGCATGATCGTTGTCCCCGCCCTCCTTGTTTCACACCTGGTTCTGGTCATCTCATTAGCTTCCCCTTATAGCTCCTCGTGTTTCTCTGTATGTTGTCAGTTTGTTGTGATTATTCCCTTGCTCTGACTGTCCGTGTATGATCGCTCACCAGTTCTGTCTTGTCTCGTCCAGGCTCCAGTGCTCGTAGCAGTCTGTTTATGTGTCCCGCACCTCTCTCTGCGTTCAGGAACCGTGGGCTACCTCCGGCATCCGCATACCCCGGGACTCCGCGGTCTCGCTGTTGGGCTTCTCAGCCTCTCGCTCGGATTGGCGGGCTGCCCCTCCGGCTCCGTCTCCTCTGCCGCTGTTGCGGCTTGTTCCAGCCACTGCTCTCCCCCCCATCGGTGTGGTTGGGGTTTCCACGACCACACGAACTGTCCGCGAAGGCGCTTACTGCCCGCGGTGATAATCTCTGCACAATAAAGCACCTATTGAACCCGCACCTGAATCCAGCCTCGTTGTTCCCTGACAGAAGGAAGGCAATACAAAGACTGTGTTTTTCCACAACTTGGCATTGCACAGCATCTTGTTGTCTTCGGAGCATCTTTAGCATTTGGTTTCTGCGTAGACCTGCGTTTGCCTCTCTCGTTATTTCCACTACATGCATGAATCGGTGGGCGGGGCTAAACAGACAGTGCTGTAGAAGCAGACGTTGATCTTTTTCTGTGGAGGCGGGGTTTAGCCACACTATTACATCATAAAGTGGCAGAAGGTTTTGAGTTCTGAAACTTACAGGATGTTTTTATAATGTACAATGACCTCTTATATGTTAAAAGGTCAAGGGAATTTTGATTTCTCAGTTCATGACCGCTTTAAAAAAAGATTGAATAATTCCAAACTTCTGACTGGCAGTGTAAGTAAAGACAAAATGTTCATATTTTTTAAGACTTTGGAAGAAAA
>NW_015505571.1:348298-379987 GCF_001515645.1 Sinocyclocheilus grahami
TATATATATATATATATATATATATATATATATATATGTGTGTATTTATATAATTACACTTTTTACAGTGTAATTTCTCATTACCACAATGAAAAAAATATATATTATATATATTATATATAAAACTATATTGCCACAAAAACTGATTATTTATTCAAATTGTACGTTTTTATCATCATGATTTATTGTACTGCCTTTAATTCACACACATAACACAATAGTACTGTATATCTTTTATTTTTGCATTATGATAATTTTTTTCCTTTTTAGTAATGAGAAATTAGTGGAAAATCTGCTTAATTGTCAATTCTTAAAGTTCTTAAATTAGGCCTTATGCAAATATATAATTTGTAAGTCGCTTTGGATAAAAGCGTCTGCTAAATGACTAAATGTACATTTTATAAATTCTTTATTTGATTTTTGTATATAAGGACCAGACATTTCTTGAGATTTATAAGAGCCATCCAAAAATGGTTGACTTGTCTCAAATCAGCTGAAAACATCAACTTGGTTCAGCAAAGCCAAGTTGTGTTGTGATGCCAGGCGAAAGCCAGGCCAACATCCTGGAGTGAAGAACCCAAAATGAGGATCACTGTTTGGCAGCGTTCCTCCTGACATAATGATGCCTCCCTCCCCTTCATGTTTTTGATCATCAGAGGTGTGATGTATCACACCATGCTATGGTTTAAGACGGGTGTTAGTACGATGAGTTTGCTCAAAGGTTAAACCGTGTCATTTAACGTATTTCATGTGTGATCTACCATAAACAATCAATTAACTTTCCTATGCGCCTTTCCTCCAAAGAGACTTCTTGCCAAGTGCTCTACTGGTTTAAGTAGATCACTGATGCGGTTTATATTAGATAAAAAGGGCAGAACAACACGTTGAAGCTGGGAACAATCAGTATCTCTTGGAAGCCCCGAAACCGGTCTCAGCGTTTCCACATGAAATTATTGCTCTACAAACACAACTCAAAGTCCACTAGAATCTGACTAGTCAGACATTATAAAATCACATTTGGAGTGAAGATATCATGAGACTTTCAGTTGTAACATCATGTATAAATTTGAAAGAAAGACACATTTTTTCATCTTTGGTCCTGCATGTGCACTTCAGTGACATTATATTTAAGCTCATGTTGCAGGCATTGGGATTTGAAATGCAAGAAAAACTAATTTGTGTAAATTGTTCATAAAACCAAATTGTTGTATCATATTGATTGCTATGTAAGACAGGTTTTATGAATAGTTTTACTTCATGCAAAAATGTAGGAGTGGTTTTGCTCATTGAATGTCAAAATTTATATAAGAATGGTTTTATTAGTGGTTTTAGACATTGAATTGATTGACAATTTTATGAATGTTTTTAGTTGTTGATTTGATTGTTGTTGTTGAATCAATTGAAAGTTAATTGAAAGTGCTTTACGAATAGTTATACCCATTGAATTGATTTCTAACAATTTACATAAGAGTGGTTTTATTAATGGTTTTACAAATTATTTTAAAATAAATGTATTGAATTACGTGTGAATAATTTTTTCAATAGTTTTAGTTGATTGATTGACAGTTTAATTGATTGTGATAATTTGCGTAAGTTTATATTTACGTAAGTTTGTTTTTACTTATTGAATTGGTTAACAATTCCAGTTCCAATAAATAGTTTCACAAATGATTTCAGTTGTTGAATTGTGATTTACATAAAATGTTTCATGAATGTTTGTACTCATTGATTTGAAAAAATTACGCAAGAATAGTTTGATAGTTTTAGTTTAACTGATTGTGACATTGGGCCTCATTCATGAAACACGAGCAGAACGATTTTTTGTGTAAATCATGTGGAAAGCCGTTCTGACATAAATTTTCGGATTCATGAAAATGTTAGTTGGTACGAAAGAAATTTACACCTGCTCCCTACCATGTGGAAATGGTGCATAAAACATTCAAACGTTCTGTATTCTTTTAGACAAACTGATGACACTGCATTTTCATAAACTATGTATTAGAGTTAATTTGCCCTGTCTTTTTTCTTTTTTTACTCTTTAACTTTGGGTAAACTGTCCCTTTTTACACAGCCGTCCAATCACAGTGGAGGAGGGGCGGGACAGACATTACATTGACCAGCAATGATCATACTTGTACAACACAACATTGGAGAAGTTAATATTGCTGGTTACTGCATTTTTATATTCAGTAATATTCTTCAAAATAAGATACTCGTAACATGTTACTGCCGTGAATATTCCAAATCATAGCAAACAATGCATCACTCCAGAAAAATGCAGTGTCGCCAAAGATCTCTCAAGCACCACCAGCTGGTCGTTTGCAGAAGAGCACCAGGCATTATGTCAGCTGGCTAAAAACGCTCTGGTGGACACACATTAATTTATTGTTAGGCATATAGCCTATTAGTCTCTTACGCATTTATGCTATATAGCTTACCAAACCTGAGAATTGAGTCCAAGGATTCCACACCATTCCTAGATACGTAATTTGCGTAGCTGTAATTCATAGGTGGGGAATATGCTAATTGTGGACATTACATTGACCAGCAATGATCATACTTGTACAACACAACATTGGAGAAGTTAATATTGCTGGTTACTGCATTTTTATATTCAGTAATATTCTTCAAAATAAGATACTCGTAACATGTTACTGCCGTGAATATTCCAAATCATAGCAAACAATGCATCACTCCAGAAAAATGCAGTGTCGCCAAAGATCTCTCAAGCACCACCAGCTGGTCGTTTGCAGAAGAGCACCAGGCATTATGTCAGCTGGCTAAAAACGCTCTGGTGGACACACATTAATTTATTGTTAGGCATATAGCCTATTAGTCTCTTACGCATTTATGCTATATAGCTTACCAAACCTGAGAATTGAGTCCAAGGATTCCACACCATTCCTAGATACGTAATTTGCGTAGCTGTAATTCATAGGTGGGGAATATGCTAATTGTGAATGAGCGTGCTTGCGCGCCCTATTTACGAATGATTGGAATTCATTAACATACACACATTTAACTATCAAATCTGACCTTTACGAAGTATTTGTGAATCTGGAGGAGAGTTTTCGGGAAGGTCCGTTTTATGCGTAAATTACTCAGAATTTCCTCATATATTTATGAATGTTTCATGAATGAGGCCCAATATATGTAAATTTTTACGTATTTTTTTATTTGTTTAAATTGACTAGCAATTTCATATAAATAGTTTCACAAATGATTTCAGTTGCTGAATTGTGGTTTACATAAAATGGTTTCATGAGCATTTGTAGTGATTTGGAAAAAATATGCATAGTACGAAATTAATATGAATTGTTTTAGTTGTTGAATTAATTGCCAATTTACATGTTAGTTGGAATAATTTAATTAATTGTGATGGTCTATAAAAGAATGGTTTTAATGTTTGCATAAGAATAGTTTTATGAATGGTTTTAGTCTATTAATTAATTGACAATTTACAAATGGTTTTACATTTTAGTTGGAATAATTATACCGACTGTGACTGAAAATTTTTTATTGATTTACACTGAATTCAGTTCAATACGAAAACATATGCAAGAATAGTTTTATGAATGATGTACTTATTTTTTGTTTGATCTTTTTAATGAGGCCCAATGGTTGTTTTATGGCTCAATCTTGTTGCATACAAAACTTCAAGGTTTTGCTACAGTAGATTGACAGGGAAATCAAAAATCACAGTGCATGTTTGGTTTAACACGAGGTATTACTGTACTTTATGGCATAATTTAAAAACTGCTATTCAAAAGTGACCTGATGTTGTCATTGATATACGTTGAGCTAGGGCTGTGCAATTAATCGCATGTGATTGTCATGCGCATCTCGTCAGTAATGCCGGTTCCGTGATTAGTAGTAAATCTCCATCACCTGCTTTCAGATGGAGCAGCATTTACTACACAGAGCCGTAGTTCACTGACAAGCTAGGCAATATCGCGTTCATAATCGCAGATGAATCACATTCGATTATGAATGCGATATTGCCTAATTGTCAGTGAACTACAGCTCTGTGTAGTAAATGCCGCTTCATCTGAAAGCAGGTGATGGAGATTTACTACTAATCACGGAACCGGCTTTACTGACGAGATGCGCATGACAATCACATGCGATTAATTGCACAGCCCTAGCTCAACGTATATCAATGACAACATCAGGTCACTTTTGAATAGCAGTTTTTAAATTATGCCATAAAGTACAGTAATACCTCGTGTTAAACCAAACATGCACTGTGATTTTTGATTTCCCTGTCAATCTACTGTAGCAAAACCTTGAAGTTTTGTATGCAACAAGATTCATTTCATTGCAGTTGAAGTTCTCACGCTTTCCAAGAATCTAGGTCTTGAAAAGTTGAAAAGTTTGCAGATGGTGTGAGAAACATTTTGGCAAGTGTTTCAAATAACGACTACCCAAGGTAGCTTAAATCTTACGATTTTAATCTGCATTTAAAGTTTACTAGAAGTAAGAAGTGCCCCACATCTCCTATATTGATATTTCATGAATAATTAATGTTGTGGCGTCCAAATTAGACAAAGTTTACCCTCTTTGAACTAAAAGTTTTGCTCTGATGGGAGAGCTTATTTTGGAGTTAAAGCCACCAGTGGCCAAACTGGGGCTGGCAAATCTGCCCTCCGCTGGTGACAAGAACCAGATTTTGATGCAACATCTCCAGCGGCAGGGGACATCTCAGATCTACGTCCCATTTACAGAAGTTAATTTCTGAGATAGACAGTTTAAATAGTAATGAATTAATGTACTCCAGATGCATTATGGGAAGCCTTTAAAGAGGTCTAAATTTACTGTTGTGGGGCGGGGCTGTGACCTAACTAGAACCGTGGTGTAGTGGGGACGTGAAGCTGAGGTGAAGGAACTGGAAATGGGCCTCTCCTTTGGGGCCTCATAGGAGACGATGGTGGTTGACCAAAGTCGACAGGATTCCTCAGCGGGATTTAACAACTCATGATAACGAACGCAAAGTGCTGCAGTCTGTTTTAAATGTCAAATTGGTGCAACCCATTAACTTTAAAGCATCCAGAAAGAGGAAGATATTCAGTCTCACCCTAGAGTATGCTTCGAGTTTGTATTGGATTGTGACAATTGCTAGTTGTCGTAAAAGAGCAAAGTATAGCATCTAGTAATTCCTAGACCTTTTCTTTTTTTCATGTGGCACATTCAATTCAGTGTCTTGCTCTTTTCCGCTGTCCTCACTTTGGCTGCATCTGCTGATGGATAATGTTAACAAATAGCCAAACAGCTAATAATGCGTTTATCTTTTCCATGTTGCATATCCTGCTTTGTGGGAATATGTCAGAAATATGTCACACTGCGGAAGAAAGATGGGTTGAGGACTGACTTTAAACGGATTCTAAAAATCCTTAAAACAACAATGCATAATATATTAAAACTAGACTTGATTTGATAGATTTTATTAGAATACCTATTGTATTTCTTGACATTTTTATTTATTTATTTATTTATTGTATGTAAACTCTATGTACCCTGCACATTTTTCTGGACTTAAATGATAAATAATATTCAACGTTATTTATTTATTTATTTATTTATAATTTAAATATGCTTTATATTAATATATCCATTGTATCTTTATTGTAAAACCAGAAAGACTGCTAAACCAGATACAGGTTGTAATTATAACAAAAATAAACATTTTAGAAAGTATTAATAACTATAATAAATTGTTAATGTAGTAAATATTAATTTAAAATTGTGAATCTAGTAAATATTTATAATGAATAATTATCAGTTTATTGGTATACTATCAACCAAAAATGTTCTCGTTTTATTCATCATCCTAGTAAAAACTTTAAGATACGTTCTCTAATGCCGTGTCTAATAGCTTATGCAGTGATATTTCTCTAGTAAATGTATCTTTTTTTTTTTAAGGAGTGTACCAATAACTTTGAAGAACTTGGGCAGAAATGTAAAAAATAAGAAGCGAAAGTTATTGACAGGAATAGTGTTTTTATCATGTGGTAGCTACGTTTAGAGGTTTAGGGCTTTCAAGCTGCGCTTAAGCCAAACTTAAAATGAGCCAAATTCTGCGTAAGGCAAAAAGAAAATGCTTTGTTTCCATTTTGTCTTGCTCTTTTGTAATGGACACAGAAGTTGTGTAATGTCTGCTTTTCATCTTAAAATGTTCCCTCACAAGATGTGTTTACCATGCTCATAAAAGCAAGTATGAAGGGACATGCTAAAGTAGGCCAATTTCCTGAACTTGGCCTGACATTTTCTGTGCATGTATCTGCCGTGAATTCCAAGTCATTGAAGTCACAATGTCTGGCTCGGAGTTCACGTATGTGTTTGTGTGCATTTAACTTTTTTTTTCATAGCATCTCTTTGTTTCATGAATTACACAAACACCCATTCTTCATTCACTCGTATCAAATTGAATTTTTAGGCCTTACAGCCCCAGATGTGTTTCATGCATGTAATATTCATTTATTCAGCCAATTCGGCATATAATTGATTTGGACTTGTTTTAACACGCGTTCAGAAGTTAAGTGCCTGCTCATCCTTCCCCTGTTAAAACAATTTCGGGTCCCCTAACAAATAAAAATCAGGCTGATCAAAAAGATAAGTCATATTTTGAATTAGTGTCACTCAATGTACTTGATTATTCATATATGATTAAGAAGCGGCGCCTAATCCAGTAAATAAAGTTAAAAAGAGATTCTGTCCCTTCAGGTGCGGCAAGCTCTTAATCAAATTATCCTCACATCCGGGCATGTCGTATTCTTCTAACACCCCCGGTGACTTCTCAACGCAGATTATAATCAGCTCCTATTTTCAGTCTTTGATTAAAATCGTGCAGGCTTGGTCAGACTCGGTTCTTCCTGTGACGATTCAGCCAGCTAATTATTAATATCAGAGACCCACTCTCTATAGTTTTTTTTTTTGTTCACCAATTACAGTGAACCAGTGGACCAGAGTGGTTAAACAATGCCCATAACTATTAATCATGTTGAGTCACATTGGATGTGAATCCATTAGTTCATTCTTATTTAAATGTCTTACAGTGGTTTGGAGGAGACAAGGTTTCACAGAGGACTTGGTTTGTCCTTCCTGACCTTCAGCTTAACTCTCTCAGGCTCAAGATTTCACCATTTATTCTACCATTATCCTTTTAGGTACTTGTTAAATTAAGCCATGTGCACTTCTGTTCATTTATCAGTTTAAATTGAATAATTAAGGGTTGTCATGACGCCAAAATCTCAGTCGGCGATAGCAAAAAATTCTTGATACCAATCTTGATACTACATGAAAAGCTAATGTGATATTGAGAATACACCTTTTAAAATGTTAATTATTTTAGTTATTAAAATTAAATTATTAAAATAAAAAGTTGAGTTTGTAAATATTAAGGCATGCATATATGTTTGTGTATTTTTTTTAATTCAGTAACATTGATTTCAGCAGATTTTCAATTAAACAGTCAGTCATTGTAAGCCTAGGATGAAACAAAAATCTAATTTTAGAGAAGAAACAAAGGAATAGTCTGTTTCTGCTCATCCCATAATTTTTGTAAGAGACACAGATCAATACTTTTTTCCATAGTTGGCTTGTGATCTTGATTTTAAGTAATTAAATGATTGTGTACTTTGTACAATAATACTGTAGGAAGACTGGACTCATTCATTCATTCATTTAAAGTATTAATTTTAGTATTAAAATTACAGTACTTTTTACATGTTTAATTACATTTTGTTCTTTGCATTTTATAACCCATTTACACTGACAGTTCAACATTGGATATTGTTTTTATTTCCAGGAACTTTTATCATGATACTTACTGGAAAAACAAAAATTTAAGAATGTGTGTAAACAAACTGTTAACGGTCCCTTTTGAATTCCATATCATTTTTTTCCATACTATGGAAGTCGATGGCTACCAGCAACTGTTTGGTTACCCACATTTTTAAAAATATGTTCTTTTGTGTTTAACAGAAGAAAGAAACTACAGTTTCTATTGAACTATTCCTTTAAGTATGTCATTGTTTTCATTCATCCAAGTCATTCACTTCATGATGTAACAAATAATCTAACAGCCAACCAAAAAGCAGCTTAGGTTCTGAACACTATCATTTTACCCAGACTGCATTTGGGATCTGAGTAACTATGAATTTCAGAGTCTGCAAGACTGTTGGAAACTTTGGATTGTTAACTTGTGACCCAGTCTTTTCTCATGTGATGTCATAAACAGAAGATGAGATTTCTCTTTTACATAATGAATAGTTAATCTCAGCTTGTGGATGGTTGGAATTGATGGAGCAGTGATGGAGAACGACATTTCCACTGGACTCTGGCAGTGATGGAGAACAGGGCTCTCCCGCTGTCGTGTTTGCAGCACCAATCACGTCCCTCCATCTTCAGGCCAAAGTTTATCAGCCTTATCGATCAGTGTTTTACCACTTAATTTTCCTAATGAGGTGCCTGGGATGCAATAATTAACCGCATGTCAGGTTATTAAAAGCCTATTTTTACGTGACAGACAGAAATAGACATACAGAAGTGGGAAGATGGAAGCCATCAGTTAATTTTAAAATGTGAAATTATTCCTTTCCGAGACCCCATTATAATTGCTGCATTAATTTCAGATTAAAAGATTGAAGTTTTTGCCACATGGCTGGCAGATGTATAACAATTGATTGCATTTTAACGAAGAAAAAGTTAGATGAAGCACAATGGTGCCAATGTGTTTGAGGAAATTCACTAACGCTTCTTCTGAAACTCCTCTGTGGGATGGCAAAGGTTGTGCTACATTGATCTGAGCGCAAATTTGACTAATCTTGATATGCATCTACTCAAACAGCAAGATACTTTCTCAATTTGTTTATCAAATCATCTGTTTTGCCATTTTAGGAGCACAAGCCATTGAGATTTCCGTAAATTAATACTTAATCCAAAAACATCTGTCATTATTCACCCTCTAAACCCCTAGGGTGTTTTTTTCCCTTCATTGGAACACAAAGAAATAATTTCTTCAAATAGATCTCCTCTATACAATGACGTTTCATGGCCTCCACAAATAACAAAAAATCTCTATGAAAGTAATTCATACATCTGTGCTATTTTTCAAGACTTCAGAAGTCATAAAATAACTGTGTTATGAACTGAATAAAATGTATGTTATTAGTCACCTTTTAAAATATGGGACTTCAGTTTCATAAAAATGTTATTGGTTCTTGAGTGTCTAGTATCCAACTGTCATGAAAGCAGCATATGGGATTGGAATGTCAATAAATAGAGGGTGAACTTTTCCTTTTTAAAAATCAGCCTAATTTCATTTAGGGAATGATTGGAACACATCATTTGTGTGAAAAGCCTGATATGAAGTATAGTTGAGCACAGGGAAGTTGGTCGCTCTCAAATAGTATAATGGCCCGCTACTTTGGCACTGAGGAAATAAGCTGAATGTTGAATGAATGTTTGATTTTCACATTATATGGTTGAAATTACACCTCTGGTCTGCAGATACACTTTAGGAAAATGGGTAGGGTTGAAATTATTATGTGCCAGGCTATTTATTAGACACATCTGTGATTTGTATCAGCGGGAGTCCATTTGATGCGCGCTGCTCTGCGACTTCCTTCCCTGTGACAGTGATTGACCCTTCGCTGTGGCGTTGACACCATACATGGCAGTTTGTCTGCTTCTGAAACACGCCAAGGTGAATGGCAATCTTTGGTTTTAATTGATAGCGAGAATTCTCATTATATTTCAATTTGCATTTAGGGGGTTGTCCAGTGGAGGTTTGTTAATTGCTAGTTGGACTAGAACCTTTTGGACTTCTCTCTTACCTGGCTGGAAGCCACTGTGTCTTCTCAAAAGAGCCGCTTCATCTCTGTCAGGGCCAGGTGGAAATTTGCTGCACGGTTCTAATTGGACAAAGTGCCTTTCAAACTCCCAGCCATCATTCACATGTCGGATTAACGGAGCCAGCGAGGTGTCAACATATGAGTTCCCCACTCACTTTCACCCTCCTTGTGGCCTGAGGCCTAATGTTCACTGCCGCATGCTCTATCACTCAGTGCAGAAGAAATAAACCTAATAAAAAGAACACCCCGGTGAACAAAAACACGTTGCGCAGTTGTTTCCACGATACTTCAGTCTGTCAAGATGACTGAATTATTTGTTGTTCGCTCAGTACCCCTGCCTTCAATAAAGCTGATGAGTCATGAATGCAGCATATAAATGTGCCAAGCATGACTAGCGTCTGGTCATGCAAAATAGCAGATTATCCAGTTTTCTGTGGCACACATATTTGAAATAGTTTCTTATAACACAAATTTAGAATTTTATAACCAAATTGTTATGTTTAAGGTTTGGGACAAGCATATAGATGCATAAGATTATGTAAGTTGATTACAAGGAAGTCAACCATAGATCCAAACTGTGAGCCATTAACACACGTGCAGAAATCATGAGGGTGAAGGTTACATGTGGAAAAACTGAAAATGTCAATTAGCTAATTTGTGCTGCCTCCTCTGTTGAAACTGCCTTTGAAATGGATTGAATAAGATGGCACATTTACACTGTCCTTGTAATATGAGCTTAACTACTAATTTGTTCTGCAGAGATTGCGCAGACAGGAAACCAGTGCTGGGTGTAACAAAGAACTGACAAATAAGTACTGTCAGAGTACAAAAGCTGGCAGCTGGGACACGATGCTTAAGTACGTACTTGAGGGTGGTGATTTGATCCCACGTGGGAGAGCGAGTGGACAGGGGGAGATTGATGGTGGTGTCCTAAATCAGACATATAACAGCTGATTGAGCCCTAAAGGCATTGGGACTAGCACAGAGCCCTGTGGTACACACTTGCTTATAGGTGAGCAGCAACACCCCCCAAAAAACGCTTCATGCAAATTCATGGGACACATTAAAGGACTATTGCCAGGAAGGTTGTTCCAACATAGCCCAAAGCGTTGCACATCTTCTGATCTGAGCATGAGCCGCACCTGGGAGAAAAACAACATGCATAGGCAGTCATTTGTAGTAGCAGCAAAGTGCATTAGCTGTAACTTGCCGTCACAATGCCAGGGTGTTGAGAAAGGAATTGATATGCAGTTGTTAAGGTGTTCTGACTATTTTTTTAGCTTGTTGCTATGCTGTTGCTAGGGTGCTTGGTTGTTTACTTACTGGCCCAAGTCAAAAGTGTTCACCCCAAACTCACTGATATTCTCATACCTTGGTTCCTCTTTTAGTGTAAATCTAATGTTTCTTTTTTTTTGTTTGGCCCGTTTTATCTCTAACCAGGCGAAAGTTGTCAGATCACGTCAGCACACTTCAACAAGAAATGCGATTTGAGGTTTTATGGGTTTTTCGAGTTTTTAACCCTATGTATTGAGCAATACACACCTCTATTCTAAATGAAGTACATCAGGTAAGAGAGATGCAATATTATTTTGTAATTCAATGAGCTTATACTGCATTTACAGGTATATTTGACGTATATTACAAAACAAAATATTTAATTTGAATAGCTTTGATGCACATGGTGGCGGACTTGGTATGTGAAGTATTCATCTGTTTGAAGTAACTTCCATAAACATTTTTCTTTCTCTGTTATTTCTTCCTTTCATTGAAAACCACAGCTGCTTTGTTGAAACATCTGAGCAGGCCAGCGGCCAGAGGAATGTGGAAATAGCTCCGTGTTGAAACCAATGTGTTCAGTGTGTGTGTGTGCACCTGAGGCACTGCTCCGGTTATCTCACAGCGGTGTAATCTTCATACTTTGTCGACACACCAGCGTGACCTCCCTAAAGGATCCGCCGTTGTTCTTCCTGACCCTCCGCTGAACGCTCTTGGAAAGGTTCCTTGAAAACCACTCTATTGTCTTTTTGCCGCAAATAGCTTGTTACTCCATTGTACATAAGCGTGAGAGTATTTCTTTGTCAGTGTTTTTTTGCACTGTGGAATATCACATAAAATGGGGCAGAACACATTTTTAGGCTGCTTTCACACAGATTTTTAGGGATGTATGTATCGATATATCACAAAACAGTCATACACAATACTCTTGGTATATATATATACACACACATACACACACACACACACACACACACACACACATGCCCACTGTCTGTAAATGTTTACTTTTTTGTATGTTCACCAATGCTGCATTTATTTGATCAAAAATACAATAAAAACAGTCATATTGTGAAATATTAAGATAACTGCTTTCTATTTGAATATATTTTAAAATGTAATTTATTCCTGTGATGTCAAAAGTGACTTTTTAGCAGCCATTACTCCATTCTTCAGTGTCAGATTTCTTCAGAAATCAAGTTTTTCGACTGGCAAAGTTACAGTTCTGTCAATTGGCATAAAACTTTCTTATACTGGCCTGAGACAGTGGGCCATCTTTACTGTTGAGCCCTTGAGATCCTTTTAGCCATATTTTTATTTATTTGTGCATTTATACCATGTCCTATGGGGTTTAGACTAAGTAATTGAAGACTAAGTGCGAGATCACCACTGTCATGCCGCAACAGATGATGCAGTGAAGTTTTATGACTAATCTGCATGACAAGACAAAAAGACCCATAATGCACTGCACATATACAGTAGCTGAAAAATGCACTGTAGCCCTGTCTCTCACAGCACGTACAGTTGATTGCCTGAGCCGGCACGCACGTGTGGGGCAGATGGCAGAGGGCTGCTGGATAATAGATCTCAATATTAACTCAAAACCATGCTGGGCGTGTTGGTGGATGACGCTTGGTGGAGTAAGGGAGAAGCGTTGACCTTCTGTCCTGTCATTTAGCCCCTCACGCCCCCCTGTACTGCACTCAAATTACTTTGTTTTACCCAATTAAAGAAGACGGCTGAGCATGGCGAGCTCAGCCATTTTTCGCTTCGTGACACGTGCCACACTCTCACCTGGATGCGCGTGACATTAGCGCTCTGTCACTGGGAGATGTGGAGAGAAGGATGGCAGTGGGAAGTCTTCCATGCCTCCTGAGATTGATGTAGTAGACACCATGTGACTCATTTACTGCCATCTTTACAAAGTATTGTTACAAAGTAGTATTATTGAGGATGTTTGTGAGAAAGTAGATTTGAATTGATTTGTATTGGATCTGGTTCTGAAGGAGGTTTTTCTCATCTGTTGTTTGAATTGGCAATAAAGAACCATTTCGGAAAGATTTTCTTAGCATTCAGTTCTGTTAGTGTTTCTTAAAATATTATATATTCCTGCATCATAGCAAATGAACTGTTTTAGCTGATTTTTTAGATTGAAATCTGAATTTTATTACAAAGTATTTGCTGGTTGCATGTGGCAATGGCACAAAAGCGAAACTATTAATGCTGATACTTTAATTTTCGATAATTCAATGATCAATGTTCTATGTGTATTATTGTTTGCAAATTTAAATATATTTACTGCTATTGACATTTTAAGAGGCTTTACTGTGCAGTTATTGAAGAAAGTGAGTATTTTCTATAGATAGTACATTTTATTTCCCAAATTACTTTCAATAATTTGTCATTTCTGTCCTATAAACTGAAATAATTTGGTTAAGATATGGCAAAAATATGGAACTGTAATTATGGAAAGGACCTGTAGCTATATTTTTAGAACATGGCTGCATGACTGTGAAGTCATCAACACCTTAGATCTGTCAGCCAATCAGAATCAAGTACTGAACAGTAAATAATCACTAATGGATCCGTTATATGGAATCAGAATTGGAACAAGAATTGTTAAAATTGTCTTGCCTATTTTTTAGTGGTGATGCAACAAATGTTCACCTGTATATATATATATGTGCCACAAGTAGTTATGGTTTGAAATGCATTGTCTTTATTTGACTGTAAAAGTGCTGTCATATTAGCGAAATTTTGCACACAAAATGTACTTCCATTGTCAATATTGTAGCTCATACAGAAATCACTTTCAAGCCAAGCAGCTTTCTGTTGGCGAATCCACGACAATAAACTTGAACACGAGCAAAATCTGTGTGGGGAATTCTTCGCCATTATGCGAATCTAAATGACTGGAATTCGCCTACGAAATTTGCCCAAGAAATGTGACCACACATAAAAACTGAGTAACAAACTTGGAAATGATTGGTTAAACACTGGGAAACGGACAGTGAATTTTACTCTTTGAAGAATTTGTTCGTAGAATTCCTCAATCCTGTCAACATTTTGAGTGAAGCCAAGCACATTATGTGCTTTCCACTCACATCTGCATGGGTGTGGTCTTCCTTATCTATTATTTGTAATAACATAAGAATATTCAATACAGGCGCTCTATTTTTAGAATCAGCGCTCTTGTGCAGTTTGAATTGTGGGACGACAAATGCACCAAAGTTTTCCTGTTACAGATCAAGAAACAAGAAACACTGTAGAGTTCTTTTGTTTCCTTTCATATCTTGATGACAGAAGCGCACAGTCGCAGTCAATGCTCTGCAGTCTCGTGTGTGTGTGACGGAGACGGGCTGTGCGATGATGGCGGAGGGCTTTAACAGCCATGCGAGCACAGATTATGTGCTTGAAGGGGTGGAGGCCCGTGCCAGCAGTGACAGTTGGACTGGGAATTGGCGGGAGCCTCAGCCACGCGGCACGGACCCGGCTCGGAGGACCCATCGGGCCTGAGCCCCATCTCTCCCCTCGCGGCAGCTCCTCGCAGGGACGCGGGCTGGCTGGCAGCTCCAGGCAGCCTGATGGGGGTAAACCGGCCCCTTGAGTGTCTTGATGAAGCGCCGGTAATAGCAGGAGGCTTTTGAAGAACGATGCGCTCGTTTGAGGAGGAGTGTCTTTTACCTCTATCCAGCTCAGGCTTGGCCGGGCTTTTGTCGAACTGCATGTCTTTGCTGCGATGCCCACGCTCTGTGACGCCAAGGGGCCCGAACGTCTGTCATTTGTTTTACTTTCAACTAAAAGTTGATGGTTTACCAATAAAGCCCTCGAGTGCTTGTTTTGATGGAGGCATATGGAATTGTCGTAGGCCCAAAGCTCAAGATGGCAGCAAGAGAGGAGGAAGTAGTTCAAAATGAAATACCGTACATCAGTTGTCATCAAATGTTTTTTAAAATGGGTTAATCAGATCTCTATCTTGAGTGTCAATGAGAAGTTTGCCACTAAAACATGTTGGGATTGTTACCCATATGCCTCCAGTCCATAGATATTTACAAAAACCAGGACATCTTTAGCTACTTTATAGTTTAACAGTGTACCTACTAGGAGTGGGAAATATATAATAAGCAAAAATATAATTTTGTACACATTTTTATTGGACAAAAGATTAAAAGTAAAGTCTTTCCACTTAGTGAAATAGTGAAAATTGACAGATAGCAACAGTAACTAATAGATGTGGAACCTTATTTATATTATCCTTATTTAAAAAAATATTCTTTGATTTTGAACATGAAAGTCTCTTATGTTCACCTAGGCTGCGTTTATTTAATCAAAAATTCAGCAAAGGCAGTAAATTTGTTACAGTAAAATCATTACAATTTAAAGTATTTTTCTTAAGTCTTTTGTGACATTGTCTTTGTCACTTTTGATCAATAATAATAATAAAAAAGTTAATTTGTTTTAAAAGACAAAAAATCTTATTGACCCAAAACTTTTAACTTTTGCCATCTATATCACAATTTTAATATATTTTAGAATATATTTTAATATTTATATATTTGTTATATACTTTTATATGCAGTACTTTAGTGTACAGTACTACAGTTATATACAGTACTTTTTTCTACTATATTACAGGTTCAAGCTGATTGAACTGTTATGGCTGTTATGAAAGTTTCATATTATTTCATCAGATTTTTTATCAAACTCTACAATTGCATAAAATATGTGAGCTGTGTTTAAACTTCAATCCAGACAGGTCTGTGTTCATCTGCAGTTCTGTGTACTGAAGCATTTGCCACTCTATTACTCTGAGCAGCTTTTGATGTAGTCCATTGATGTGCGAGCGTGCGCGTGTGCTTCTGAAGTGCGCTGGAGAGGTCTAATAGGGAAAATAAGCATTTTCTGTTGAAAGTGCCTCCACTTGACAAGCTATATATTTCTAAAGTGTCATAAATCTCCCATGAGCCTCAGCCATCGTCAAAAACAGCAGCATGTGCATTTTACATTTACCTCTGCTTCTCACAAATACTACTATGTATTTGTGCATGTTATTTTTTGACAGACATCGATGTTGTGATATTCGAAGGATGTGGATCTGAAAACGGATGGATCGTATGGTAATAACAGTTTATATCTTAGCCAGCAAGTACTCAGTGAAGTGATTGTTTTTAGTTCTAATATTCCAACTGACAGCCAGCCTAAGATTTTGATGGATGTGATAACATACGTAAGGGGGGAACTATATTTGATTTCTGGGTAGTATAAAATATGATGTTTGAAATGCTTTTTGCATAGTTCATTATGCATATTTTAGGGAATGAAGTTTATTTTGTGGCTTGAATAATTACATGTTACTTAGAGACTGGCTTTTTTGGCTTGTCAAAAAATATTACGTTCAGCTGATTGCAAATTTGTTGACTTTTGAAAATAATTTTTTTTTAACCATGAAAGGAATGATTTTGATGCACACACTGTTGTAAATAATAGTAAAAAAAAATCACTTTTTAAAGCTGTTGTTCCTTTATTACCTCTTAGCAGATTTATACTCTTATAATAAAACTGGTTATAAATGAACCAAGCTGTACTTCATAAAGTGCTTTCAATCAGTTATGCTCCCTTTACTCGCTCACAGCAAAGCGAGCATGGGATGTTCTTGACCTTTGACCTCGGCGTTCCTCTGCGCCTGTCCAGGAATCCTGTTTGTCCTCTTCACCTCGTTCCGGGCCAACATCGCCGTTCCTGGAGACTCCATTAGGAAGTCCAGCGTGTCCTTGGAAGTCTCCTCTCTTATTCATCTTAACTTCTCCCTTGTCTTACGACTTTCCTCCTTCTCTCTCTCATTTTTTCCTTCTCCTGAAAGTAGGCCGGAGGTTATTGCACTGAATTTGATATAACAGCCCTACCGATTCAGTGGAGCACCTTGTCAGACACAAACAATAAATAAAGCCCGAAATATAATGTGAGGTAAGGAATGCTCTGATATTCCCAGAGAATGTTCCCCTTAGAGATCTGAACATTTGTCTGCATATATTTGCAAAGAATTCAGCCCGAGCCGGAGAGAGTGGAGGTCACGAGGAAAAATAAATCTATTTTCATACGTGTTGAAGTTAAGTCTCTTCCTGCAGGAACTATAGTAAATCGCTCTATTGTTCCAGTGAGACTCGGATTGGTTTTTGTCTAACATCTACATCCAGTGCTATTGTTAGGGCTACTTGTGGTAAGTCGCGATGTTTAGTTTAGACCCAGATCTGAGATGGGTGGCTTTCTTGCATAACATTACAGCTTCGAGGGCCAAGTGCTAAGATGACGAGGAACAAACAGATGTTGACGGTTGCATAATTGGTGAAAAGCAGCAGCGAGCTTTCTAATGTCAAACAGCGGTGCGATCAAAAGGTTTTAATTTCGGTTGACCCCCTGTACGTCTGGCAGGCTGTCTGAACGGTGCTGCTGACAAATTACAGGTACTCAGCGGTGTTTAGGACTACAGAGGCGTACAGAGAGGATCTCACATCACAGGTAGAGTTGATAAACGGACAACCAGCTGTACAGTGCTGTACAAAGGTGCCAAATCATAAAGCTATCTTAATTTAGCAACTTTGTATGATAGTTGAGTCAACATGAAATATATATATATGAAAGAAAGAGAAGTTTTATGATATTGTTCACTTGTATATGCATGATATTTTAACTTTTTAACCAAAGGAAATAAATGGAAAAGTAAATATCTTCCAGACAACATTTTAAATTCAAATTTATTTTTTACAATACTTTTCACAATACATATTTTCCCTACACAGTTCTACAGGTAGGATTAGCAAAGGCATGAGTTGCAAGGTGATGAATGAATTGCAAAAACGTAACTAAAAGATTAATTTATATTACGTTGTAAGGAAGGCACTTCCTTAAATTTAATGTGTAATATTTTAAAAACATATAGATATATATATATATATATAAAAAAAACATTTTATAAACATTATTTTGTATTTCACTATATGCAGATTTGCTTTTTATTTCTTAATATTAAATTGCTATTAAATTAGTATGTAATTATTTACTATGTACTAAATTGCTATGTCATTCCTAAATAATCTGAAAGAAATATTATGAAAAATATATGAAAAAATATTTAAGGTACTGTTCAAAAGTTTTTTTTTTTTAGTGTGTTTTTGAAAAGTCCGTTTTTTTTTCACCAATGCTGCATTTATTTAATCAAAAACACGGTAACAACAGAAATATCGTGAAATATTATTGCAGTTTCAAATAATTAACTCATTCATGTGATGCAAAGCTGAATTTTCAGCATCATTACTCCAGTCTTCAGTGTCACATGATCCTTCAGAAATCAATCTGATATGCTGATTTGATACTCAAGAAACATTTCTTATTAATAACAATTTTAAAAAAGGTTGTGCTGCTTAATATTTTTGTGGAAATGGTTCGTTTTTTTCTTCAGGTTACTTTGAATATAAATTCAAAACATTTGTTTGAAATAGAACACATTGTCACTTTTGGTCAATTTAATGCACCCTTGCTGAATAAAGTTATAATTTCTTTAAGAAAAAATCTTCAAAACATTTTGAAACATTGAGTGTATCTTAAGTTAACCTGAACGTTTTTGTAATATATTGATTGTGGTCTCCTAGCATCTCCTTGGGACCCCAGTTTTTAAAAACTCTTACTGATATAGAGACCACTTTTCATGTTCTAGTACATCCTTGATGAGTACATTTTTTTTTATTTCTCTCTTTGAGTATTCTCTCACATTTTTCGAGAATAAAATGGCTGTTTCATGTTGACTTTAATATCATTTGATTATTAACTCAAACTTAGGTTTATAGTATCTTGCAGATGTTCACACTTACCCCGTTAGACTTTTTTGAATAGCGCAAGGCAAGCAATATAACCAAGCAAATATATTTCCTTATTTAATTGCAAACATCAGCTCTTAGATTCCTTAATTACTTTCATGCTTATTGAATTTTAAATAAAATCCAGTCTGTTGGCTCCGTCGTACAGTGTGAATTTTTGTTTGGGCTTGTTATCACGAAGTTGTCACATTTAATGAAACTAAATTGTCTAAATAAATGATTTCATGCAGTTTTATAATTATGGCTTTGGCAGTGGTTCTTCCTGCACTAAAGAATTTAACAAGCACACAAAGCCATCGTCATCTCACATGAAATTAATGTTGAATGTGACATTTTAATTGGAGTAATATTCCCATTAATTGGACAAACGGATATGGGAGTCTGTGGTGGAAAGGTACACTGGGAAGAGAACGATTCAGAATTCACAATTCCTGAATTAGGATTTATCAGCTTCATTTTTGTGGCTCTTCACTGATCAGGGAGCCGCTTAAGCGTGCGTCATCTCAGCGGAACCGCCAGCTCACATTGTCTTCATTAAGGAATAGGTCAATTTCATCTGCTCAGCTGGTTTGAGTGCACTACGGCGGATCGTCGGAAATGTCTTCATCTTCATCTGTTTGGGGTCTGTGGGTCTGGTTAGGCAGTCAGGCAGGAAACCGAAGCTGTCAGGGTTTTTTTGTATACCCATGTATGCATGTCTGATTATATGTCAAAGCGAGTCAAAGCAGCACATTTTCTGCCTTTTTGAGCTTGTTGTGAGCATATGCGTATGAGTGCGTAATGATATGAACATTTCCCACAGCCGTTTTTGGATGAAACAATCTCATCTTAAATTGAACAACTCACACATGCTTCTAATTACATATTATACCTGCATTTGAATATTAATCTGAACTATCATTATCTTTCTGAAATTGGTGATGAATTGGTTTACATAGGGCACCATATGGGATACAGCTCCATTGTACAAGCTGTCCAGAGAGAGGCCTGACACACACTAACAATAAATGTGAAATAAATTTTTCAGGGCAGGTTGGCCACCTGTCTGTTAAGATAGAGACTAGGACTGGCCATTTGGTATGGGCAGAGAGAGAGGGCGCCTGTGGGAACCAGGTGGGGCATAAACGTTGCCCCATATGCCACCCGGTTTTTCTCTTATTTTGAAGGGCAGACACATCCTAGTGGTACACCGCAAGGGCAAACCTATCAATGACATTCTTTTGGAGTCGTCGTCAGTTGCAGAATTAGATCTGATTCAGCATTCTCCGATGGCACTACCCCTATTAAAATGGCAATGACCCCATGAAATGGTAATGTGGAAGACTTGAGGAAGCGGTCATTCTATTGAAATAGGCGACTTTTCCAGTTCAAAAAGATGATTGTTTTTATAATTACAGTACTTTTTTCTTTTTGATAGAATGTACTTTAAAAAAAATATTATAATAATTACATTCAGTTGTGTAATAATATTAATAAAATGTTTGTACTGTACAACAATTTTTTTTTAATTAATATATTCAGATGTAATTATGCCTAGTAAAATGTAACCATGTTTACGGTAACAGGGTGGCAGTTCTACTTTGACATTACAAGGTTGTGAAACTACAACATGCTTTTCAGAAAGCAAATTTAGTGCTGTTTTTTCTACAAATATCTACTTTTCAAATAAAATTTGCTTGCTAAACAAGTTCTTAGTAACAGGGTTGACATTTTTAACATTTTTACATCAGCTACTGTAAATCATAAGAAAATGTTCAGTTATAAAAATAAATAAGATTTTAACTTGCCCTTCACTAGTTAAATTACTGTCTTTTTGTTGATTTACAGTCTTAAAAATCAAGGTTCCAATAGAAGAACCGATTTGGGTTCCCCTAATAACATTTTAGAGAACAGTTCTTAAAAGAACCTTTTTTTATTGTTAGTATGAAAAACTTCTTAATAACCTTTAAAATAAAAATGTTCCAGTATAAAGAACTATTTGTGCATGCAAGATCCATGGATGTTGAAGGTTCTTTATGGAACCATAGATGCCAATAAAGAACCTTTATTTTTAAGAGTGCACATAATCAAAATAAAACAGCAGTCCTTACACATATGTATGAAGACAAATGGCACCCGCTTTTGTCGAATGACCCAGTGGAGACAAGACGGGAGTGAAAGCATGTGGTTTCAGTTCTGCAAGCTCTGAGTGAGCCAACAGACGGAAGGAACACCTGGGAAAAGGAGAGAGAGGCAAGGAGCATGTGAGGCAGAGCGGCACATATTGGTGCAGTCTCGGAGAGAGTGGTTTCACTCAACCGTCTCTTTGAATCAGAGGGCGAGAGAGAACAGCTCTTCACAGTCATTTGTCTTCCTTAATCATACAGCGTAGTGCGTTTTTTCGAGACGGGCCGTGACGCGGTTTATGGGCACATCTGTGCCGTTTGGGCTGTATAAAACATGTCCATTCCTCGTCCCAGTGGGAGACCCGATGTCGGGAATCTTGCGAACGTCCCGTTTAAAGCCGTATGGTCTGTTGTGCAGACGGTGCAAGTGATGAGCAAAACTAAGAGTTCTGGAAATTGACTAGTCCGTGGGTTGTATGAAGGACTAGTTAGCCTAGTTATGGCCCTGTACGAGTAGAACCAGACCCCAGTAAAACATCTGTCTTTAGACGCAAGGGTGCGCAATCCTTAAACATGTCCACCCTTCATCCTGCTGGGAGTCCTGGAAATGGACTCGACCCATTAAGAGGCCTGGAAATTGACTAGTCATCTAATGGGTCGTCTGAAGAACTAGTAAACTAGTTAGCCTTGTATATCCCCGTATAATTACGTTAGTAAGATCAGAATCCTATCAAACATCTTTTTTTTTTTGAAGAAGAAGAACCTTTGACATCCATGAAACCTTTCCATTGCACAAATGGTTCTTCATAGTGGAAAAAAGGTTCTTAAAATTTTTAGAATGTTCTTCACACTTGTTTTAGTTAAACATCCTGAAACATGCTTTGGCATGCAACTGGTAAATGTTGGACTTGGTTCCTAAACTAAAATATTAAAGTTAAAATAGTATACCACTCTTTTGAATGACTAGTCTGACTAGTCCATCCTCACTCATCCGATGCTAAGAGAGAAGTCGAGAGATGTTGATCGCGGAGGAGAGAATCTTCCATAAACGGGAGGAGGGAAGGGCGGCTCTCTGGGGCGAAAGTGAGAAAGTTGCCCCATGCTTGTCAGAGTTTTAGGAAGTTGAGAATTGATGGAGCCCACAGGCAGTGTGGCTAATTTTAGTTGAAATCACCTAAGTGGTTTGGCTCATTTATCCCTCACCCCCTGGTCCCCCCCCATTCCCTCTCATCTCTCCCCCTCTCTTCATCCCTCCTTCCCTCGCTGCTCCGATATGTCCACATAGCGTGAAGGTACCAGGAGGTGACAGGAGGAACAGAAGGGTATTTTGTGCACAGCTGACTCAGAGTGCACAGAGTATTTATAACCTTCCTTTTAAACGCTGAGGCTTTTTTGACCCAGCGCCATGGACACCGAATCAGTTCACTCGCATTTTTTGTCCTTATCTTCTTCACAATGCACCAAAGCTCTAATTGCGTATTGCATTACATGAACATGAGTGTATGTGCGATATAACTCGTGTCTACCTGTGGAGGTGAGCTGTAGGTTGTTGGAGCTTATCAAAAGAAACTGAAGACCTTGACCTCCATGTCTTTTTGAAACCTCTACCAGACAATTTGGTTAATTTAGAGAGCACTTGCTTGAGAAAAACAAGATATTTTTTGGCACTTTTATTGTAGGGCATTGTCAAGGTAAGACAGGTGAAGAGGAGGAAATGGGATCAGGATATGGCCTAAGCCAAACCTGAGCAGTTGTGTTTAGATGGAAACCCTTTCTGTGAAAATCTTGCTAGATTCAAATGCTGCATTCATAAACTTTTTATTTGAAGTCCCAAAGTAATTTGACCCCTAACCCTAATCTTGTTAGCAGCAAATGCAAATCTTGTGGGATATTTACTGTCTAAAAACAACCGAATCTAACTTGTATAATGCGCATGAACAAGCCTGCTTGCCGCTAGACCAGAAATGAGTTCCAGAGTCGGGAGATTGAGAGGTTGTCACAGATTGGAATAATAGTAATATCTTATCCTCCATGTTGCTGCTTGTTTATCAGATAAAGTTTTAAAGTGACAGCATTATTTGATCAGGAAAACACTGTTGTGTTTGTTTTTTCAAAATCTTTTAATTTTTAATATTGTGATTGATTTCTAGGGGTGGAAACCATAAGGTTCGTGTTCCTTAATGATTCCATTAAATATTATCTTAGTACTTTTAAGGGAATTGAGTCTTTTCAGCCAATTCATTTAAAATAACTTGCTCATAAGCATCAGACTTTGTTATTGCTTTGTAACAAAGCCACTTTTGCTCAATGTAATGCATTCTTGCTGAATTAAAATATTTATTTAAAAAATAAACTGACCACAAACTTTTGAATGATAGTGTAATTTATACTGCAAATTCACAACTCAGATGAAACATAATTTCTTTTGCTGTAACCCTGTAGATAAAATGCAGAAAAACAATTAGTGCAACCAGACATCATTTGGCTCCCCCCATTTATTTTATTTTTTTTAATAAATGTACTTCATTCCTTTGGCTCTGACATTTTATATTAACTCTGAACACTTTCACGCATCCGTGGCATGTTTTGTAGGACTTGGTCTTGTCTTCAAAAAGAGCTTGAACTAAACTAAAAATCTGTTTTTACATGTCAACATGTAACATTAGAATCATATTAAAAGATGAACATAACCATGGGATTTAGAAAGGTTATAGTTTATGTAGCCTTGTATGCTGTTTTTCTTTTTCTAGATTTCAAGATACATTTAGATCTGCTACTTTTTTCCCCATCATAGTCTCTTCCATTAGGTAGGTGTAATACTGAGAATATTTGGGAGGAATATTGCAAGCTCGCTATTCCTCTCAAGTCAAGTCAAGTCACCTTTATTTATATAGTGCTTTTAACAATACAGATTGTGTCAAAGCAACTGAACAGCATTAATTAGGAAAATAGTGTGTCAATAATGCAAAATGACAATAGTAAACACTCATTTTTCAGTTAAAGACAGTTCATCATTGAATTCAGTGATGTCAACATCCAGCTCAGTTTAAATAATATCTTTGCAATCATGTCAACGATATCGCTGGAAAATGAAGTGTCCCCAACTAAGCAAGCCAGAGGCGACAGATGGGTCATCTTGTCAGTGTATTTAAATTCAGCAGTTGTAGTGCTAATAAATTAGCTGCCTGTTGGAGTGCAGACGCACGGTTGACTTCTTAAGCACACTGTTCTTTCTGTAGGATTTGTATTATTATCTTGTTTAGCGCTACATAATTGAATTTTGAACTCTTATCTTATTTGCTGAGTTTGCTGTAGCAAAAGAGCAGCTGAACAAAAGAGAGATACTGCACTGTATTTTTTAGTCCCATGGGTGTATGTTTGGATATTTGGTGCTTTATAAAAAAAAAAGCCAGTGGTGAACATCTGTATTTATTTATGTGTAATAGGAAAGTCAGTGAGGAATAAGTAGTTTTTATTGTTTTTAAATCTGAAGAGTGTAGTTTCTGTATGATTAGCTTCATCAAAAAGAATTGGAAAATGTAATTTCCAAACACTCCCCGTCTCCAATTTGTCAGATGAGCAGATAGCCACGCCCCCAAACTCATGCCATTGGTTGCACAATTGCAGCAATGATTGTTTCAAACAGGTTTCCCAAACACTCCCTGTCTGCATTTGGTCAGAGGAGCACATAGCCCCACCTCCAAACTCATGCCATTGGTTGAGCCATTGTTGCTATGTCTGCCTGGTCGGAATTCTCAAACAAACAGAGCAATGTTTTGATAGCGCCTCAGAGACAGACACTTTTCAGGAAAATTAACCTACTAGTGGCTTATTTAGAGCTGAAGTGTAGTTTTTCTGTTAAAATACTTTCAGTTTAATATTCAGAAACAACTTTGTATGTAAAGTTGGATTTTAGATCATTCTGAGTGAGAGAATCAGATGTCCCTTTTGCCCCAAAAGTGCGTGGCAAGCTGACAGAAACCATTGATGCCAGTCTCCTCGTTGTTATACCTGTTTGTAACGTGCTCTTCCTCTGCATCTCCTCGCAGGACCAGAGGATAATGATATATTTGCAGAACTGTGCCGAAGCCAACCGCTGCTGGCAGTGTGACGGGTGCGATTTGGTGCCAAGCACCTGGTCAAACTGAAGACAATGAGCAGCTTATGGACTCTGTCCGTCCCCAGACATAAATGTTAGTGATGATATCAAATTAAAAAGCAGAGGGAATTCGTACAGGGAGCACTTGAAAGGCGCAATAGAAGTGTTTATCGCCCGTAGATCTTTAAGCATTGCTAAGCCTTCCTCGCTTCTCATCCCCAGACACAGAAACGGATTTGAATGCTAACTAATCTCTCACCGCCATTTTTGTCTTTCATAAATAACTTGTCATTGTTTTCTCATTGCGCGCCTTTCCATGCTCCTCCGCCCTGAAAGAGGAGCTGAACATCTCTGATATGGACATTTTTGTCTCCCTTGTCTGACAGTTTTCTGCCCGGCTTTAAACCCAAGTCAGATATTCAAACAGTAGCCAAATCCTTTCATGCGCTTTTTATTTATTTAACCGATACAGGACCGGGCAGTCACCCTGCCGACGATCTCATAATGACTGCCGCAGATGGAGAACATTGGAATGGAGCTGTCTGTTGAATCTATCGTGCGCAGACACGCGGAGGAGAGTGTCAAAGCATCTCCCGCACAGAGAAGGACCGCTGGGGAATGCAGACCGTCTGGCGGACGTGTTGGCAGTCTCTGCTCTTTCACTCTTTACCTGGGCTGGACTCGGACCAGGGTTAATTATAGTGGATTACTGGAGTCTCGTGTCGCCTGTAAAGAGCAGGGGGGTTGTCAGGATGTTGTCATACTGCCATGTCCTGTACGACAAAAACATGAGGAAAGGCACTGTCTCCTAGCCGAGGTTTTAGTACACACAGCAAGGCGCAGACGTTATTGACTAGAAAACCAGTGTTTAGTTTAAACAACTTTTAAGACTGTTTAACTCTGCGCAGTGACCTTGGAAAAAGCCTGTCTGCTGATAAAATTTATTAATAATTTTGTGGTGCTAAAAATATTAAACATTCTAACAATATGCTTTTCCTTGAATTAAAATTTTAATAATTTTCTAAATTGTGTTATATTGCATTGCATTTTATTATAGAACAATTAAGTATAAAATGGAATATTTTTTTTGGCAATTTTTCATTTTATTAACAATCATTTCAATCATTTCTCTTTGACACATCAGCTCATTGTTTATTGTTTTACGCATTAACCTCATTAAATAAAATTTATGCTTAAAAAATAATGGAATAGAATAAATACTTAATTCAAACTTCTTTTTCTAAAAATGGCTGTTATTATCTTACACAGTTTAGCTTTTTAAGTAAAAGCATCTTGTTTCCAGTATGTTTAGAAACGTTTTACTGGAAAACAAGACAAAAATTGATCTGAAAAAAATTTAAGGTTAGGAATGCATGAAGTCTGTTTTGAAGTTGTGGAAAGAGCTGTGTTAGATCAAATATGATCGAAAAACACACTCTAAAATTTTCATTGGTCAACAGATGTCAGATTGCGTTATATTGAACTTTAAAACTTTCGAGTGGAGCATCACTTCCGCAAACCTTTTTTTTAATGCACTATCCTACTTTAAATCAATCGATTCGTTCTCTCTGACGCTACTTAAAATTTGGTGTATAGACACCCTTATTACCATGATAAGGCTAATTTAGGAGCAAATTTATCAGAGATGCTTTAAAACCAAGGAGTTTTTAAAGTCACTTCCTTTGCAAAAGTTTAAAAATACTACCAAAACTTTTGTACCTCAGCTTCAGACGTTCACTTCACTTTGGAGTAGAATCATTTGCTTCTCTTATACGCAATGGGGCTCACACTATCTAGTCATGCAAAGATATGCTGTCCCAGAAAAAATGGAGCACTTTGCGTTTCTGAAAGTTTTGTTCTACCCGTCCAGTTATTTTTACGATGGCCCATTTCTGCTATTGTTGTGGCATTATCTTGACCTCGCGTAGAGCAATTTCTCCCCAGTCAAATTAGCTCTCGCCATTCAAAGCAATGCCGTGATATAATGGTTTGACGGTTTTTGCTTCGCCGAGATGAAGAAATGGAAGGCCGAGCCACTGGGGTTAATAAAATTCCTCCTCTTCAACAAGTACCCAGGGATACGGAGTGTCCTTGAAAACGACAGCACCTCACTTTCGCCCAGCACCTCCGAGCGCTGCCATGTGGGCTTCTGAGCAACTCTCTCTTTCGCTCTTCCCATCCCAGTCCATTCACTCACCTTCTTCTACATCCGTTTAAAGCAATTGCTGGGGCCAGACGCAGTGCTCCAACTCGTATTAATCTAATTTCTCCTGGCCTTGTATCCACAATCATTGGAAGCTCCTCATTAAAACAGACATTGTTCTTTCTCCAAAGCCTTTTTTTTGAGGGAGACAGTTATCACGGCGGTGAAAGAATGCTGCGAGCATATTAACTACAACAGATCAATTCTCGCACGTCAGGTTTTTGCCAGCGCATACAGAAGCGTGAGAACTTAACACCATCTTCATGCAAGTCAATGAACACCTGGAGCAGTGTTCCCAGTGGCAGCTAAACACGCGTAGCAAGGGAATGGAGGTGGGAAAGAAAGGGAGAGGAATACAGAGCCCGAGCCTTTCAAACCCATGTTTGACAAGAGGTAGAGCGAGGGAGCCTGGGCATGGAGCTGCGCGAGAGGCCCCGCTGAGGTTTATGCCACCTGTTTGTTTTGGGTTTTTTCCCCACGCAGCTTATAAATGCCTGGATGTGCCCAGCCCCCTGGGATCCGCAGGTTTGAGTTCCAACACAAAAAAGGTGACAGTACATTCCTGGGTTGTCGTAGTAACTTGGGGATTATGATTTATTAATCTGCAGCCTTTTACATTCGAAGGAAGACACAGAGAGGTTACCCGTCTCAGCCCCCGGGAGAGTAATCTCGCTTCAGAGAACAATTGCGAAACGTGCCGTTTTTGTCTTTAACTGCCGGAAAGCGCTCGTCCCATTACTCCTCCCGCTGCAGCTGTGGCGCAGGGAGAGGGTCACCCACAGGAAAGTTTGTGCAATTCCGCTGAGGAATTTATTTCTGTCCTCCGTAAAAAAACTGATGCATCGCTTTTCCTCTTGCTGTTCCTTCAGAGACTTTTGAGGAAACCGAGAGCGCACCGGGCTGTCGGTGAACATGTATATGTCGTTTGTGAATATTTTCACACTATACGGAAACACTCAAAGCTTATGTAACTTGGTTTACCCATAATGCATCACTTAAGCACCAAATGCAGTTGAAATTTGACTCTTTTTTTTGTACATTTTATTTTTGATGTTCTTGATTGCTTGAATGATTTTGTTTAAAAAAATCGTGAATATTTCACACAAAAATTCTTACCCAAAATGCACCACAAGTATTTCATAACATTGTTTGAGCACATATGCATTTTGAGATTAAGACATTTTCTTGGTCTAAACTTTATTTTTGGGCTTTTTGCAACTTGGTTGATAGAAAAAGAACAGGTCATTGCAAGACTTCTACTTGTGTACCGGTGTCTGTTGTGCAAAAACATATGTTTGTGAACATTTTTACACTGATACAAACATGCTTACACAAAATGCAACACAAATGCTTCATAACTGTTTACACACACATGCATTTTAAGTTCAACTCTGACATTTTCTTGGCCTAAAACCTAATAATAATTATTATTTTTGCAACTTAATTGATAAAAAGAGGACAGGTAACGGGTAACCAGTGTCTGTTGCGCAAATATTTTCACACTAGTACAAAAATTCTTACCCAAAATGCACCACAAGTGCTTCAAAACATTGTTTGCGCACATGTGCATTTGAAGTAATTTTTTTTTATTAATTAAAAGTTCTTAATTAATAATTAAAATTAAAAAGTTTTTTAAATCAAGACTTTATTTTATTGCTGTGTGTTTTGAAACTTGATTGATAGAAAGAGGACAGGTAACAGAAAGGTTGCGAGCCTGACTCGAACTCGTACCGGTGTCTGTTGGGCAAAAGTGTATTTTTGTGAATATTTTTAAAATGATACAAAAATGCTTACCCAAAATGCACCAAAAAAAATAAAAGGTTCTTCTTAACATGGTTTACGCACATATGCATTTCATTCGTTCCTTTGTTAGTTCTTTCTTTTATTTGTTTATTTATTTATTTACTTTTGTTTGATATGACAGAAAGAGTAGAGATAATGGAAATTATGGAAGCCAGACTGGAATGTTTGTGAATATTTTCACACTGGTATAAAAGTCTAAAAGATTATGTGGCACTTTGTTTACCCACAATGCATCACAAGTGCATCATAACATTATTAGTGCCTCATAAATGTGTTTTAACAAGGTAAATTAGGACATTTTGCTGTTTTGGCTTTTTTGGAAATGATAAATTAAGAGGACAGAAAACAAGTCAGACTCAATTTTGCACATTAGCATTTGTGAATATTTACATGCCGGTACAAAACTCCCAACACCTATGTAGCACTGAGTTTGCCCACAGTGCATCACAAGTGCTTTATAAGCGCATGCATTTTTACAAGTTAATTTAGGACATTTTCTTAGTCTGAATAGATTTTTGCCCTTATTCTCCTTGTATTGGAAGTTTTGCGAACTGTGACGTCCATATTAGCACCAAGGTTAATCGTGACAGAGCATGTGCGCTAACTGCTAGGAGATGTTTTTCATGTAAATACAAGTATATTTTTAAGTGTCCTCCTCCCTAGAAAGGCTGTTTGATTTGAAAGGTATTCCATACTCTGTTGAATAACTTGAAGTTAAGTGGCTCTTACCTGTGAAGAGAGGATTAGGCTAAAGTCAAACGGAAGAGTTGGGGTACAATAATGGCCCGAGGTTTTAGTTCCTCCGCAGAAGCGACAGATCCAGCGGGAGAGGACTGAGGCTGGTGCCAGACACTTCTTTGGCAGTCCTCCCCTGCTTGACTTGGCTCCTCAGATACTCGTACCATCACAGCCAACAAGACGGTTAAAAAAAGCCCCCGCGTGGACATGCGTTCTGCAGAGGCTGTCAACATGTCCGCACAGCTCCTAACTCTCGTTATATAGTGCTAAAATAATCAGTGGGATGTTTCATCACCGTTGTAATGTACATGCTAACAATGATGACGTGATCACACTGAGTTCTTATGTTCAAAGACATATCAAGCCATTATAGTGGAGTTTGAATTAAAATTAATTAAAACAAAACAATGAACTGTAGCCTTGAAGTATTGGACAGTTAAAGGGGTCATATGATTTCAATTTTTCCTTTCTCTTTGGAGTGTTACAAGCTCTTGGTGCATAAAGAAGATCTGTAAAGTTGTAAAGACTACAGTCTCAAATCCAAAGAGATATTCTTCATTAAAGTTAAGAGTCAACCACGCCTACCTAAAACGGCTCGTTCTAACACGCCCCCACATATCTACCTCACTATGTGAGAAGATTCGTCGCATCCGCCGGGCGCGCTGTTCTCGACCCTGCCGCCTCAGCTCACTCTATCCCGGCCTCAGCGCATGCTAAGCCGGGGCTTCGGCTCACGCTAGCCCGCCCTCAGCTCACTCTATCCCGGCCTCAGCGCAAGCTAAGCCGGGGCTTCCCCTCACGCTAGGCCGCTGTGTTTTTCGTTGCATTGTTTGGTCTTCCAAAAGAGGACACGACTACAAATCAGTGGTTAAGTTGTATTTACAACACTGTTCCAGAACAGTTCAACCCAAATATCCAGATGTGTGCAGCACATTTTATGGAGGACTGTTTACTGATCCTGGGAGAGTAACGTTAGACTACAATGCCAGCAGTTCTGACTCACGTAAGTACATTTTCATTTAAAGGATTTGCCACTGATGATTCAAACGCGATTTTTGGGCAGTGTAGAGTAGCACTTGTTGTTTGTCATTTCTCCGATCGCAAATGCAGACAGAGATTTATGTTTACGCGGCGTGATGCAATGCAACGCAACGCGTAAAAAGACAGTATAAGTAATTATAATCAGTAAGTATGTCCCCACTGGATGCAACAAATGCCTCGTTTGTAATGGGTTTTAATGTTTAGTCTCGTCGCTCTGGCCGGACACGGCATCAACAGTATGTGAGGGGCGTAACATTTCCGTCTCACGCTTGAGTTATTCGGCCAATCACAACGCATTGGATAGCTGGCCAATCACAGCACACCTCGCTTTTTCAGAACAATGAGCTTTGTAAAAATCGACGCGTTTCAAAAGAGTGGGGCATAGAGGAGAAACAATAATGTACAATATGTGGAAAATAATGTGTTTTTTTTATTTTAAACCGCATAAACACATTACACCAAACATTACACCAAATACACCAAATAATGTTCTTTTTAGCAGCATCATATGACCCCTTTAAATAATAGTTATCCGATTTTATTTTAATTGTCATGTATACATGCGTAAATATATAAATAAATGATCATTTAAAAAGTAAAACTTTTATTTATTTAATTATTTAAAAGGCCAGTTTATATATATATATATATATATATATATATATAAATATATATATATATATATATATATATATATATATAT
>NW_015505571.1:386090-386592 GCF_001515645.1 Sinocyclocheilus grahami
TATATACATATATACCCTACCGCTCAAAAGTTTGGGATCAGTAAGTCTTGTAATGTTTTTTAAAGAAGTCTCTTAAGCTCATCAAGGCTGCATTTATTTGATCAAAAATACAGAAAAAAACTGTAATCTAATCTTGCAAAATGTTATTACAATATAAAATAATGGTTTCTGTTTTAATATCCTTTAAAATATAATTTATTTATGTGATGCAAAGCTGAATTTCCATCAGCCATTACTCCAGTCTTCAGTGTCACATGATCCTTAAGATATCATTCTAATATGCTGATTTAATATTAGAATTATCAATGTTGGCAACAGTTGTACTGCCAAATATTTTTTTGCAAACTGCGATACTTTTTTCAGGATTCTTTGATGAATAAAAAGTTTAAAAGAACAGCATTTATTCAAAATATAAATCTTTTCCAACAATATCAATCTTTGCTCTCACTTCTTAACAATTTAACACATCCTTGCTGAATAAAAGTTTTAATTTCTTTCAAAA
>NW_015505571.1:386940-391818 GCF_001515645.1 Sinocyclocheilus grahami
AATTACATTTTAATGTATATTAAAATAGAAAAACATTATTTTACATCATAATAATATTTCACAATATGACATTTTTCCTGTATTTTTGATCAAATAAATGCAGCCTTGATGAGCAGAAGAAACTCCTGTAAAAAACATTAAAAATCATTCTGATCCCAAATTTTGATGGGTAGTGTGTGTGTATATATATATATATAAAATAAAAAACGAAATTCAATACAAAACACAGCCTGTACTGTAGCCTTGAAGTGTTGGTCAGTTAATTAAAAAATATTTTCTATTTATTCAGATTCACACTGATATCATCTTTAAAACATTTTTATGTACTTTTTTTTGTAACTGTATTTGTGTGTATTATTTTGTTTATTTTAATGTTTATACTTTTTAATTTTTAGATATGTACATATATGCATATGTAAATAAATGACAATTAAGAACAGTAAAACTTTTATTTAAAATATTGAATTGTCAATTTGATAGGTTATTTACAAATATTAAAATCTAAAAACATTTTTAAATGTTTTTATTTTTCTAATTATTCAGATTAACAGTCTTAAAAGTCTCTATTTTGATGACATTTATATGCATATTTTAGTAATTGTATTTTACATCTCTATTTCATATTGTAAAAAAATCACAACATATTATAGAATTGTTATACTTTTTTCCTGTCATTAATCTTTCATTTTAAATTTCATCGATTTAAACAGGCCTTCGAAAGCTGCCATCTGCAATCCAGATTTCTTCCAGACAAAAACATATGACAGATTGTGATATACCATTTCCACGACATAACGTGGGTGTCATGTCAGAAGCGTCTCTATGGAGCAGCATGGATGTTTTACCATGAAAGCTGTTCATCATTAGAGCACATTGTGGTTTGCAGTTTGCTTGTCAGGCAGCCAGTAAAGAAAAAGAAGTTGTCAGTCGAAGCACCAAATTGAGAGCTGTACGATTAAAAGGCGAAAAATGTCGACGCACAACCAACATCCATATTAGCTGGATGCATTCGTGTCTGTGTTAGTTGTAGTGAAACATCTAATGCTTTGCAGTCTTCGAACAAAGTCAAAGTGAATCATAATTTTGACTTGAACACAAACCGTTATGCAAGATCTCATTTGTTTCTTGTATACACGATAACGAGATGATATGTTAAAGACAAAACGATATTGTTCTTTCTCTACACTGCAATCCTACCTGTCCCTGTGATATAAATCACTGAGGAAATGATTTTGTGGTCTCTCCCTTTAGTGGTGTAATTCATAACGCTCCATAACAACATCCTGTCATCTTTCATATTGCGTCTGGTGATTGATAATCTGGCTCAGTTTGCACACTCATACAAGCGAGTCATGATCTAGATATTGCAGTTTGCAAGACTGTTTGGGCCATTAAGATTATTACATAATTGATATATTTCACCCGCCGGCATGTTATAATGTGAAATGTGTGATAGAGTGTTGCTCTCGTACAAGCTGCCTGAGATTTACGTGAAAGTGTAATGCGGCAGATTGGAAACTTTGCCGTGCCACAGGAGGTCATAATCGAACTTGCGATATATGTTTGGATCAGTTGCGTTAAATCAAACTTTTTACTACTGTTGTAATGACAAATAAAGTAGGGCTTTTAGTTAACTAAAACTCAAATTAGAACCATCAAAAAGGATTGTGTTACTTGAAATAAAATAAACTTTAACTGAAATAAAATAAAATATACAAACATATAATTGCTGAGGCGACATTCATTTTAATTCAACTGAAAATATATATAAATACATATATAAAAGCAAAAACTACTAAAAATGACAAACACACAACAAAAATACTAAAACTTTAACTAAAATTAAAATGAAAACAGAAAATACAAAAAAAGTTAAAGTTAAAAATCTTAATCACAACTATAATAGTATCTTAATGATATTAAAAAACACAGAAACTACGAGTAGCAATGAATTTAAAGTAATTAAATATTTAAAATATGAATTAATTATAATTAAATTACATAATTCCAGAACAAAAATCTAATGTTCTTCAGAGTTCACCCTCTTTATGACAAATAAAGAGGTCATTATTGTATATTTATTTATTTGTTTAATAGTTCTGTTGTAATGACACACTTTTAGTTTTTTTTAATTATACAGAAACTACAGTATGAGTTGCAATATATTAAAATAAATATAATTATAAATAATTAAAATGTAAATTCCATTCATACGTAAATTCCTTTTGATAACTTTATGTTCTTTAGATTTCACAGTTTATGACCAATTAATTGACATGAAATGAGTGACTTTTATTTATTTACTTGAATACTTTTATTTATTTTGATACATTTATTTTAAAAACTTTTCTCACAAATAGCAATTTATTTGCAGTGTATCCACTATAAACATTTTAGAGCTTGATGTAACTACAAAAAAAAATAAAATAAATTATTAATATTAACACTTCGTGTTCTAGAATTAAATCTAGAAATCACACTTTTTTAATATTCTCTCATACATCCAGTTTTTCCAGGGGTTTGGGTGAAATAAAAATGACAGTTGTTGAAGGAACATACTACAATAATCCTGATTTGTAGCTGTTTTAGCTTATTCTAAAGCTGGTTTTGTCTTACTTGAAATGATTTTAAGCCATCCTGCGGCCCTCGTGGATGTGCAACTGTTAACTGTCAGGCCATGGCTTCGACATAAGACCTAGCATATTTTTGGAGGGTATTCGAACATATACAGATGCAGAGAGCACACGAGGAAGGTTAAAATAGGAAGTGGCCCCTTGGTTGAGTTGGTAGCAGATGGAAGTTCAGAGAATGAAATGATGCTGGTCTTGTTTTGTGCAGTCAGTTGCCAGAGTCGGACTCTGAGGAGCAGGAGAAAGCCGCTCAGAGCTGATGTGAGAAGACAGCTGCTTCACTGCTCCCAGAACAGCCTCCTACAAGGTCACTTTGTGCAGGACCACCATCTCAGGGGATTGTGGGTAGAACATGACACATGTCAAAGACAGAGATTTACATGAATACAGTCCAATCTGTCGAACGCAAGATATCCCATGGGGACGCAATCTCGAGACTTTGTGTATCTCTTTAAGTATCCGTCTATGTGCATTTGGTTGTTAGTGACACGTTTCTTCCCACATAGGCATCAATCAGTAGACCAAAGTCTTTAACATCTGTTGCGAGCGTCATTTTTCACCATGGCATTCAAACCCACTCCGGCACAGTTTAAAAAAGTTTCCCAGACATTGTCTGTCCTTCCTCTAAATTATCCCATTGTACCAGAGGCTTTTTTCTTCTTGCATGGGCTGGGTGGTGCGGTTCTCTCGTTAATAAATCATGCCAGATGAGTTTATCATGGAGATAAAGGAACTCCTCTGGGCTCCGCTGGGCAAGGCTGGGTTTCTGGGCGCTGCTATAATAAATGATGAAATGCCGCTGTCACATACATCACATTTATAGCTGCTAACTTTTTAGCTTTTATTGCCATCAATAGAGAAGAACGGAGTTTTTTGGCGTGTAGTGCAAAATAAGCAGGTGGCGAAGAAGATGTTTTTAAGACCCCAACGTTTAAGACGCAGACAACTTTTTGGAGTAGACTTCGTCGCGCTGTTGTTTGGTCTGGGTTACGAGTAATAAAAAGCAGTGCACAGGTGACATCTTTAGTGAGTGTGAGTTAGTTTATGAATGCTAAAGGTCACAAGAGGTTATCTTGGCGCACTGATTAGCACTGCTTTTAGGCAATAGCTTACATGTGCTGTAAACCTGAAGACCAATTTTTTTTTAATTGTTCTAGTGTGTGAAGATAGACCTTAAAAATGAGCAGTTTGCTTGACTTCTGTTAAGTTTGAATAATTGGTCCAATCAGACTCATCCTTATGTAGACAACTTGAGTTTTTATGTTAGTTGGGCTGTCAGTTGTTTAAAATTATAATCAAATTAGTTACATAATGGACTGATTAATCACATTTTTGATATATACTTATGTTTGCAGAGAAAAGCTCCCAAATGAAGATCATTTTAACATTTTGTTTGTGGCAGATGTGTGATCAAAATCATATTTGTTAATTAAAATGAAGCTGAAATAAAATAGATAAATAGATGCAAAACTTGAGAGAATGTTAGAAATGTTGCCTTGGTAACTAACTGAAATAAGACATACTAAAATGAATATTAAAGAGCAGGCCATATGGGTTTTCGAAAAATATATATTTTTGCAGTTTGTAACGTAGCTATCCTTCAATGTAAACGGTCTGCAAAGTTGTTAATCAAAAAAGTGCATGATAAATAAAGATATTGTCTCTCAAAAGAAAGTCGACTCTGAACCGCCTTAACGAGTCGTCCCAATTTCGAATGTTTTGCCTCTTACCTATATACGTCACAAGGTAACGCATTTGCATAATCCCCGCCTGCCCGCGAAATACGAACATTCTGTCCTGCCCACAAACACTTTCGCTAGTTAGTGTGTTTACATCAGGTCGAGAAGACGCTGTGTTTTCAGCCTCACTGGGCATTCTAACACAGTTCCCACACGTGCACCTCAAATAAGTAAATAATAATAATAATAATGAATGCAATAAAACTGCTGTTACATCACGTAAAGTACCACATAGAAAGTTTAAACTTACCACTGAGAAATGTCCTGATCATGTCGTGGTTGCGATGGAGTTTCCAGTTGAGCGACTGCATCTGTATCATCCTCAGACTCGCGCTCGAATTGATAAGGTAATATCGATGCCATTTTGTAGCCTTATATACGGTGGCCGAGAAGTGCAGAACAAATCACAATTCTGAAAACAAAAGAACAAATTACAAATGCAAATGCAAGTCTAAAAAGCAAAATAACAATTCAGAAAACACAACAACAATTCAGAAAACACAACAACA